>NW_020273076.1:2681276-2771031 GCF_003268045.1 Sipha flava
ATAAAACTATTGACTCTATAGAGAAGTTGACAAATTAATTAACTAAATTAGTTTGTAATTGTTTTGGAGTAGGCCATCAGTTTATTTTCTAAAATGTGGCTGACTGTGAAACAATCCATTTAATTTAGCACAAAAAGACCACTTGTGACATTATAAAATGTGATAAGTGTGATACTGTGCTTATTTGATGAATTAATGAATTTACTAATAAGTGATAAAACTCAAAGTATTCAACCACACATTTATATAAATTTTTAATTTTTAATTAAATATAAAACCATTAACATAATAATAGTATTGTTTAACTTCAATGGAACCCAAAAGAAACATGTAAAATAATAACTTGAGTACGCCTTGAAATTAAATATTTTTATTTAGCACACTTACGGTAACATTTCATTGAATTACTACTATGATTGTTGAACATTTAAATGTTCAATTTTTAAACTAGTATTATATAGCTTCTTCTTAAACACAAGTTAGTAAATAAAGCAATATATATACTTTTAAGTATAGTAAAATAATTATATTTAATAATTGAAATCCCTAAAATTTTAACATACCTTAAAAAGTATTTTTAGGAGAATTCAGAACTGTAAGGAAAGTTTGTCCCCAATAAAAGCATAAGCAAAATTGGGAAAGATCTAACCATTTTTTATGTAGCATAATAAATAATTAAGTTATTAACTACAATTAAATAACTAAATAATATTTATATGCAAATTTATATAAAAAAAATATTATTCAAGAGACAACATACTTGATCTTTGCTGTAAACAATCAATGGACCTCTGCGTTGAACATGACGACGATTTCGCATTTTTCCTTTTCCAGCACGTAAACGGCGAGATTTTATGACCTAAAGTAAAAACTTGATAAATTATAAAAATATATGTATATTTAAATTTTATATTTATATATGAAATAATAAGAATTAAAAATAATTTAACCTTTTGGACATCTTTCCAGGCTTTGATACGATGTAAGAAAATGGTGGCTTGTTTAGTTTTGGTGTATTCTTGGATTTTATCAGAAACAACCAATGGGAATTCAGGTACCTCCTGAACCAAATGACCTAAAATATAATGTAAAAGTTATTTTGAACAATGTTCAACATTAATCATACTTAATATTATAAATTTAATATATTAGAACTTGAATAATGAAGTATTTTATGTTTTAAGTATAAAATTAAGAGGTAAATGTTTAAGTACAATTTTACTATTAAAATTAAAGTTATTAGACAAATTAATCACCATACAGACTGCCACACACTAAAGTAAAATATTAACCCATATAAAAAAATGTCTCCCATTATTACAGTTTTTGGACAGTTAAACCACCAATAAAAAAATGGAAAAATGTTTGATACTCATGCTATAACAAAAAAAACCAAGGCAACGCCTAGAAAGCACAAATTTAATATATGCACCAAACGATCAAATGGTTTAGTACAAATACAATTGTATTTGACAAGGCCAAGTGCAATTAAACTAGATATTTTATTTCAATTAGATAAAAAATATATTAAAAAAAAATGTTGAATAATTAATCTGTTAACATCAGAAAATAGTTTGCTGTGAAGTAAAAAACAACTAAAATACAGTAAAGTTTAAAGTAAAAGAATAAAGATGTATATAATATACAAGGGCATACCAAAAACAAAATCACATCAACGAAACGCAAATTTCTACAATGATGGCCGTTGTCATATTAAATGTTGAGAAGTTTATCTACACCCCTACCAGCAAAAATGTGGTACTACTAATACTGTCCCATACAACATCAGTTCGGTTTCTTTTTGGTATGCCCTCGTACAATATGCAATTACGGTATTTAAATTAACTGCAATATATTCTTAAAATACAATATTAAAAAATATAATTTAAAAAGGGTTTATTCAACTAAAAAAATTAGCAATATTCAGGTAGAAAACATGTTTGATACTCTTGCCGCCACAGCTTTTATGAAAATAAAGCGAGGCAACGCCTAGAAAGCACAAATTCAATATATGCACTAAACGATCAAATGGTTTAGTACAAATACATTTGTATTTGACAAGTCCATGTGCAGCATTGTTAAGATTAATAATATATATTCATTTAAGTAGTAACACCATAATATATAATATAATTAAGTTAACAAAATATAGAAAAAAATATTAGTTTATCAGGTCCTAATAACAGAAACATCACCAAAATCATAACTCAACGTTCTGAATAGAGGTACAATAGATATTCAACATGAAAATTATTTTTAAATGATTTATTTATGTTTAAAAAATCAAATTAAGCTATAAATAAAATAATCAGACTTTGTCAACGTGTAAGTAATCACAGGCTATCATAACCCAGTGCTCTAATGCATTGTCATCATTAAATGAAATACAATTTGATTTTTTTTTTATATAATTTTAATTTGGTATATAATTAAATTTATACTTTAAAATAAAATTTAACTATAAATAATGTTATCAGACTTTGTCAACGTGTTAAGTAATCACAGACTATCATAACCCAGTGCTCTAATGCATTGTCATCATTTAATGAAATACAATTTGAATTTTTTTTTTTATAATTTTAAATTGGTATATAATTAAATTTATACTTTAAAATAAAATTTAACTATAAATAATGTTATCAGACTTTTTCAATGCATTAAATAATCACAGACTATCATAACCCAGTGCTCTAATATTGTCATAATTTAGTTAAGTATAAAAAATTTGGATATTTATCTGATAACACAAAGCATACACTTGGAAAAAAAAGAATAAATATATTTACTGTTAATATAAATTATACAGAAGTATGAAGTACAGATATAATATTAGATAACTTTTATTTCATTATTATAGATAATAAATAATTAATTCTATATTATTTTATATTAAATTCAACTTCATTGGAACTTCAGAAACAATTACGTAATAATTACGAATATGCTGATTAAGTTAATTTAATTTAGTACAAAAAAAAAAAAAAAGCTGAAAATACAAAGTTTATATCTGGACATTTTAGGTGCATAGCATTAAAAAAATTTAAGATGGCAACAGTATAAAATTAAATTACCTTTAGACATAACAAGTGCAGGTACACCAGAAGCAGCAATAGCAGATACTGTAGCATAACGCTTTTGGGTAACATTAATCTTCCTATGCCAACGGCGCCAAACACGCGTAGGAGCAAACATTCGTCCACCACGGCACATGTTACCAAAAGCTCCTTGACCACTACGATGTGTACCACCACCACGAACACGAGGAATACGAGCAACAGCACGTCCAGTACCCCATGATTCAGCACTAGTTTGATGACCTAAAAATATTAAATATAAGTTATAAACAATCAAAAAAAATTGAAAGAAAAAAACCAATAACTAGTAATAAAGTTTACCAGCTAATTTGCTAACTGCATAAGGTTGTCTGCTGTTTTTAGAGATATTATCGTGGACGAAGTTAACAACATCAGGTCTAATAGGTGCTTTGAATACTGTAGCAAGAGCAACAGTATCTCCGGTTTCTTCATTTTTTTCACTGTATACAGAAACTAACGGTCGAGCTGTAGATAAAGCCTAAAAACATAATGCATTATTATTGAAAAATCTTTATTAAGTATTAGGTTTCATAATTTGACTTCAGACAATATTAAAGTGATTAAAATCAATATATCTTCATGTATCAAATTGAGTTCCCGATTAAGGAAGACTAACGGTAATGAAAACAGCAATAATCGAAAGTGAGGTTAGGTCTACAAATATTGTGCTGAACACATTAATTATAAGCCAAATAAGAAATTCATATTTAATAAATATTTGAACAGTCAAGCATCGACGTTAATTAATACAATATTACCGACATTTACGGAAAAACGATAAGTATTAAATTAATATTAAGTCCACATGGCCAACATGGTTAGAAGTCGTCTACGTAAGCCGCAAACAAAACTTAAAAACTCCATTTAAATTTGAAAAACAATTTTTAGTAAACATAATTATAAAATTAAGGTGTAATTAAGAACTTACCATAGCGTTGTCCCTTAAAACTAAATTATTAAAAACTTATTAAAAAATTGACCATCCAGGCTATAACCGAGATCCAACGATAGAGAAAGATGAACATGCAATACTTTTACCACAATATGAGTACGCCACCACTATCGATGGGTGGGAGAGAAGGGACACGCACCGCTCCAGGGAAGTAATAAATATTGTCTTGGAACAAACAACTTATTTAATATTTATATTTTTTTTTTTTTATAATAAATAATTTACGCGCCAAATATAAATTTAAGTATATCAATAGGAACGAAAATAACTTACACAATATCACTTATATATCACAGTTTAATAATTAAATGTAAAATAATAAATAATTTATACTGATGTATATTGTGATTAGTTGTTATTTAAGATTTTAAGATATTATTATTATTATTTATTTATTTATTTTTTTTAATCGAAAAAGACACAATTACATACATTATTATTGAGTAACATTTTCGATTATCTTTCTCCTTTAAGCAAAGCTTGTGTTAGAGAAAGCGAGTTATATATATGATACAATTATTATAATTATAGAATTTACAAGATACAGAGTAAAAGTTCTAAGTACATATTAAGTTAAATATACAAATAGTTTATAAATATTATCAAGAAAATGTATATGATAAAGAAAGAAATATAAAATAAAGATATTAGTCTAAGATACACAAATAAAACTTCATAGATTAATATTTATACAGCTTAGAATTAAAATAAAATTACAACAACTCATTATTTAATTCAAGAAATAAATATTTATGTACCAAGCCTTTAATTACTTTAATTCTTAAATAATACTTTAATAATAGTAATACTTTAATTTAATTTCCTCAATTCTCTTTTATTGCTTAACTCTTTATGATAATTATCTAAGTTAAATTTCTTAACTAAGTACATAATATAAATTTTTTTTATATAAAAACCTTATTGGCACCAAGTTCTTTATAGTTGGCTTTCGTAGATTCTTCTAGAGTTAATTTATTTAGGCAAATTCTGACCATATTATTTTGATTAACTACTAGTGCATTTAATATGTTATCTCGAAGGCCACCCCATACCAATAGACCATACTGGAAATTTGATTGAAATAGTGTAAAATATACTATTTTCATTGTTTGTTTAGGTACCATGTTTTTGAGCTTGATCAATTTAAATGTAATAAAACGTAGCTTTCCTAATAAATTGTTAATATGAAAATTCCATTTTAAGTTGTTATCAAAGATAACACCCAAATATCGAATTTTTCCAACTATTTTAATTATTTTGCAGTTTTCCCAATTACATATTTTATTATTGACGCAACCATGTACTGCTATAGTATTGAATTTACAATCTGTTTTATTAATTGAAAATGGCATAAACACAGTTTATCAATATTTAGAGATAGATTTCTATTGTTTAAAATGTTTATTATCTGATTGAAACCTCTGCAAGCTTTCTCATATACCCCATCTCATGATTTGTGTGAGAATAGGAAACAAGTGTCATCAGCATAAGTAATTATCGACCCATCAAAATTAATATTACAAATTTCGTTAATATATAGGTATTATAATTAGAATGGGTCCAAGAACACTACCTTGAGGTACTCCATTTTTAATACCATACATGCTACTATTTACTTCATTAATTTTAACTGACTGTTTTCTATTATGCAAATAACTTTTAAACCAGTTTAGGCTCGAATTATTAATTCCAAAGCTAGTTAGTATGTTTAATAAAATTTGATCATTCACTGTATCAAAATTCTTGGCTATGTCTAAAAATATTGCTAATTATTTATTGGTATTATCTAGATTACTGTATAGAAATTGAGTGACTTTATAAAAAGTACTGAGAATGCTCAGTACTTAATCCCGGACTAAAGCCATACTGGTGTTTTGATAATAAGTTATTTTTTTCTAAGAACTCTATCAGTCTGGCTTTGATAATTTTTTCAAATATCTTAGAAAAATTGCTCAACATGGATATTGGCCTATAGTTGCTCATAATCAATTTATCACCACTTTTAAACAAAAGTTTAACTTCAGCTACTTTTAAGGTATCAGGAAAAATACTTTGTTCTATACTTAAGTTATATATATGTTACGGTAAAAGATGAATATTGGTGAATGTCGTCATTCTCCGGTGAATGACGTCTTTTACCAAAATTATTCGATTATGTAGGTGATGTAAAAAACCAGATTTTAAATATAAATGTACATCATTCATCGGTCATTGATGTCATTTACCAAAACTGGTGGTAAATTATGATAAATCTCAAATAATACACTGATTTTTTTACTATAGGTACTATTTATAATAATGATTTATTGTTAAAATAAAAAAATAATAAAATAATAAAATACGTGCATATTACAAATTATTTATTTGTACAATTTTGGTTACTATGAAATTTTGAACTGCACAACATTTCCACTGCATTGCAAGCACATTTTTTAGTACCACAACCAGTTTTGCAGTTGCATCGATTAAATCCTTGATGACCAGCTATTCCATGTCCTGCTGCTTCTCTTAATGTTATTTCCCTGTCTTTAATTTTTTTCATGGCTTCATCTAGCTCTACATTTCTTTACATAAAGAAATTTGTGTTCGTGTATATTTGTGTTTCAACACCCCATATTCTGTCATTTCTGTCACAAATTTTTACAAATAATATTATAAAACACACATTCGTAGCAAATACAACTCGCTATAATATACCCGTCGATACTAACTAATAAACTAAAAGATTATCTCACATTATTATTCGGGTTATCGACGTTATTGCTAGTTGGGATTTTCGTTTATAAAAGTATTAAACATCATTATCCAATTAAACTGGTGATTGACGACAATAACCGGAGAATATCTGCATTTACAACGTTTACCAATTTTTAGGTAAATGATGTCATTTACCGGGGAATGACGTCTTTTACCACGTTTACATCATTCACCGTAACATATATAAACAAGAGGATCCACTACCATTTTATTAATACATTTTAATATTTTTACGGATACTTTATCTAAACCACTTCCTGTATTGTCTTTAGAGTTATTAATAATATCTAGTATGTCCGACGACTCGATTTTTTTTTAGAAACATATTAAAAAAAACGTTATTAGGAACATGACTATTCTCTGAATTGATCGGTTTTTTTATATTATTCTGAACGATATGATTCGGTCCAAATTGCATTGGCTAATATTGACGTAATTGATTTATAATGAATTTTACTAAACATTTTTCGATTATTAACAAAATTTGCATTACTTGAAATTGAAACACAAACCGTACAGTGATCTGTTATATCAGTGAGTATTACACCAGCATTAATTTTACTTGTGACGTTATCATTACCATTAATAAAAATGTGGTCTATACAAGAATGATTAACATCCTTTGGCAATCTGGTATCACAGATATCTATATTATATTATATCTATATTATAGTATAATATAGATATCTGTGTCTGCTATAAACTACTATAAAAGAGATAAATGCACTTTCAGATAACGTATCAAGATATTTATTATAATATTCATGTATACCGATTATATTGACATTCATATTATCAGTTATTACTGTTAATTCATTGTTAGTATTTAAACCATCTATTACTTATCCTAATGAGTTTATAAAGTTATCGCTATCGGTACCGGGAGACCTACAGACACATATTAAATTAATTGGCACTTTGGTATTAGATATATAGAGTTTTACTATATTAGAATCTACGAAATCATACTCAAAAAACTCTACATTTAAGTAAGTTTTGCAAATACCATAGCACCATAATTTTGATTCCTTTTTATAGAAGAAAATACAAGCTATAGCCATCTAAAGCATAATTACATGGTTGAACATTATGCCAGGTTTCCGTAAGTACAATTATATCAATGTATATATTTAGCATCATTTTCCAGAAACAATAGAAGTTCATCAAAGTGTGCGTGTACACTCCTAATATTACAACATATTATATTAAGATAATTATTACACACATTATTATTAATATACACAAATTCAGAAAAAGATTCATAGTAATTTGTTCTGTAATTCAAATATCCCTTACAGATACTTTCCATGAGAGTAAAAAATTAAAACTAATAGTAATATAAATACAAATAAAATATTAAGTTAACTTAGTTAGAGATAACTCATTGTCGACAACTGTAGTTTTTGTAAGCTCAGTTTTTTATAAATAGTTTATAGTCTCTGAACTAGACAAATTTATACCTTGAATCACGTGCAAATATTTTAGTTTTATAAAATAAATTTCTATTGAATTGCGTCAAATTATCATTAATATAAATAGCTTTATTTTTCCAACTTGCTTCCACAATATTACCAGTTGGTTTGATTTTCCTAGATGATTCAATCAGATCTTTTTGACTTGTTTCGATGTTAGTTCAGCTATGATTTTCTTCAATCTGGTATTGAATTTTGATTGGACATTAATTTGCAATTTTTTTAACTGTATTTTTATAATCCTCATTTTTTATTTCCGGTACGTTTACAATTTCAACGAAATTATCTAGTGACTTTTGTTCAAGTATATTCAATTTGTTCGATAGTATATTTAAATCGTTACGTAAATAATTATTTTGAACTTTTAAAATTCTGTTTTCTTCCCTCATGTCTTTCATAGAATTAAGAAAATCTTGTAGTTGCTCTTCAAACGAGTCAAACTTATCGCTCATATATTTAACAGAGTCCGTTAAATTAATGAATGATTCATTTGTTAACACACTTGCTTCATTTCCCTTCTTAACGTTCACAGTAGGTGATTTTGTTTTAACATCAGTTGAGAATTTGCACTTTGCACAGCCCCATTTTTGTCTAGTCGTTTTTGATATTTTCCGAAAAGTCGTTTCTCTTAACACCGCACATCCTAAATGAAAAAATGCATTGCATATAGAACACTTCAACTTATCTTCCTCGTAAATATCGTTGTTACATACATTGCATAACATTATACAGTAAATAATTGGATTACGCAATTATTAATTAAGATACGCGACACACAGTAACTATACACGCACGTCTATACAGAACGAAGGAACTGATAAAACAATTACGATTATTTATTATCATTATTACGGTTTGAAATATTAGAAACCCTTGTGTGATATTATATTATAATCTGACTATAAACATTTTTGTGCTAATTTTAAGTTATTTGAAACTCATTGTTAACTTTTGTTTATTTATTTAAAAGACAATGTTTAATAACAGTATTAACTATCATACTTTTTATTTATTTTTTTAAAAAATAAACTGTTCCTAGCTTTCGTTATCTACATTCTTAATATAATATACATTTTTTTTTTTGTTAATATTATAATAGTGTATCTAATTACAGTGACAATTATTTAGTTCATAAATACAAGCTTATAAAATATAAATGTTGTATTTATTGTAGATATTTACAGTTTTTTTTATCTATTATTGCTATTTGTTCCGTGGTTTGATTTTAATATCAAGTCGTGATAGCGCTCTCTTTCAAGTCTACGTTGTAGTGGTAGTACCAGTGCTGGATTAAACTTTTGTGGGACCCATAGAAAATGCTTTCGATGTTGAACACTAGTTATTGATCTGTATGGGTATGACGGGATGATAAGAGTATACCGAGCTCTTTGAGAAATTTATTACAATTTTCCATATTTTATACCTAAGCGATATTTCATTCAGATAACCTTTAAGGTGTTTATTATATTGTTTATTAGATTCAGTGGAGTCACACTAATCAGTTGCGTCGTAGGAAAAAAAGTATTATGTTAGTATAGGGAGACCGTGAGGATGTCCGAAATAAATAAATTAAATAGAATTAGACCAAATGTTAATCTTCCTGAGCTCTTAACATTGATATTAAAATAGATTTTTCATTGTTTATTTTACAGCGAAAAATTGGTTGATAAGAAATTATTTGATTACTAATATGAAATAAATATTTGGATATGTTTAATTGCTGAAGTTTATGTAATATTCTCCCTTACCATAATTTTTCAAATGCTTTGGAAATGTTTATAAAAACTGCACCCATATGACGAAGATTTTTGAATGTATTATTTACATGTCCTGTTGTGTAAAGTAATTGCGTTGTTGAATGATGTGATTCGAAATCAAATATAAATTTTATTACGACTTCCACGAAATCCAAGAACTATAAATTTGATTTAAGTCATTATTTAAATTATGTAACAACAATACTAAAAAAACTATCACTACTACACTTAGGGCCGGGTTTAAGGGGATGACTAAAAGGGCATTAGAACCCCCCCCCCCTTGGGACTAAGCTCACTATTTTACAAAGCTAAGTATTATGATATATTAATAATTATTATAAAATATCGCCAACTGTCATTGATGAATATAGTACCATTTTTTTTATAAATAAATAGCTCATTTTGGTTGTTAATTATGTGTTATATCTATATTCAGGAGTGTACCCAGGAATTTTTTATGGGGGAGGGGGTCCAAAATTTTTATTTCATCTATTCTCTAATTATAATTATAGTTTAACTCAATACCAACAAATTACTGTTAATATACTATAGTATGGTTTACAGTGGCGCATTTAAGGGGGGGGGCGAAAGGGGCAAATGCCTCGGATGGCAAATTTTTGGGAGCGGCAAAATATTCTAACTTTTATTATTGATAGAAAAAATATTATAACTTTTATTATTGATGTGTTTATGATTTTTTTTTAATTTTCACGCCTTTTTCAGTATTGTTTAGTATTTTAAAAAATATTGTTGAGCATCTAATAAGAAATTAAAATTATACATTTAAAAAGTTTACAAAAGGAGTAAAATTGTACCTAAAAGTGTTCAATGTATGTGAGCATTTATAAAAGAGAATAGTTTAGTTGAAGTATATCCTTATATTGATATTGCTCTAAGGATTCTACTATGTATGTAAACCTTCAAGTAATTGTTCAATGGAAAAATCATTTTCTACATTAAAAAGAGTCAAAACTTATTTAAGATAAACAACGAGAGAAAATCGTCTTAATTAATTAACAACCCTTAACATTGAAGCTGATTTAACGTAAACTATTAATTTTAATAATATTATTGAACATTATTTTTCTCAAAAGTCAAGAAAAAAATTATAAGCTATCGATTTTTTTATTATATATAATTAATAATAAATATAATATATTTTATCTAATAAAAAAAACCATGTATTGTTAATCATTGCGCATATAATAAGTATAAATTCCGTTTTTCATATTTAATATATATATATATATATATATATATATATGTATTAAGAAAGGAATATTCACTGAAAAAAAAAAAAAAATTAGATCAACGTTAGAATATGTATTACCAATGATTTTATAATATACAATATTTATATTATAAAATCAATGGTATTACTAAAAAGTTATCTAATACAATATCGCAAAACAACTGATTTATAATATGTTTCATAAAATTAATTTTTTTATTGCTTAACTTTGAATTTATTTATATATATATATATATATATATATATGTTTTTTTTGTAAGGGGGAAGGGCGGAAAAAATATTTTGCCCTGGGGCGCGTATGTATTAAATACGCCACTGATGGTTTATACATTATAGGTACATAATACGAAAACAGTTCCCGCGGCGCCGCTGGTTCAAACTCAAAAAAAAAAAAAAGTTATGCCTATTGTATAATTTATAAACTTTTCATATTGAAAATAGTGGTAAATTAAAATACGCTATATACTTCTATTATACTATTTACTATTAAATCATTGAGTATGTAGAAATTTCAATTTTCGGGGGGGGGGAGTCTGGACCCGAACCCTCCCCTGAGTACGCCCTGGCCTATATTTTTAAAATGGTTTCTGATTAAAATCGATACCAATAATATAACTATTTAAAATTTGTCACTATTGTGAAAAAATTACTTGCTTATGAGGAACTCAAAAACATATTCTGTAATTTAAAATTGTAAATAGATTTAAAAAACAACTAAATTCTTGAACCTCTATTAGCTCCTACCTTGGTTAGTGATAAAACCCATTCCTGACTACACTTGTCAGGTTATTCTTTAGACAACCTCAGAGTACGTAGTATAAGTTGTCGAAACATTTCGTTTTTTTTCATGTTCAAATAATATTTTTTGATCTCTTTTCGTCAAAAAAAATAGAATTTTTTTTCATCGTAAATTAAAAAAATAGTTATCGTAAGGACATGACATGTTCACTGAATGCTTTTATCACTGTTAGCTATAAAATAATGCCTAAGCGTTTAAATATTAAATTTTAACAAAACGATAAATATCATGAAAATCTGTTGCATTTTCGTAGTCATTCAATTTTCATTCTTATACAGATGGGCAGTTATATATAATATGGCTACTACTAGGCTTGAAAATTGGATATAATATTTTTTATAAGATTTTCTTTGAATCGATAATTAAATTGATATAGAAGTTTGAACAAAGGTGGTTTTTAGCGCGCAATTATACTTTTAATACCTATCTAAAAAAAAATGTTCACAACTAAGTACAAAATTTCAAAATTGTCATTTAACACAAAAGCATGCAATATTGAATAATTGAACACAGTAGACAAAAAATTAATTAGTAGAAAACTCATTACAACATTATGGCTTAAAACATATTGAAAGCAATACAATTTACATTTCACAAAAATTTACGCCAACTCTTACGACTCTGTTCAAATCATACACAGACAACTTATGCGTAATTATGGTTATCTTCGTATCAGAAATTGATAAGTGTTCACCAATGGGAATCATGGCCTTAGAAGATCTAATCTTCTAATATTCTGAAGCTGTGATGGGAACTATCTTCATGGACAAGATCTTGTATCCCGCACATAGACATAATATAATCATTATATTATGTCTATAACCCCGCATGATACTGGTGACGGTCACGATTAGAGTATCTTAAATTGTGGTGATGATTATAGAGAATAACCATGATCAAATAATAATGATAAAAGCAAGGTAATGAAACAAGTCACGGGTCGTCAACATTGGATTGTCAGTAAAAATTTTATCAGTATCGATTTTCGTTACTAACTTCTTTCTTAACAATAACGGATTACAGAATGCAGATTTCGAGTCTACATTTTATATTTATCATGCGAATACTTATGAATTACCATCTTAGTAAATTTTATATGATAAATTGATAACTAGCAAAAATTATTGGCTATTGCGACCATATATTTATATCACTACGGTTTATTTATCGCGTTAAAATCATTAAGTTTCCTGTCTTTATATTTCATATTTATTTAAAAGAATAGATTTCGTTCGTTTTTCATTATTATCTTATTGTTACTGTTCCATTAGTCTAAAAGTGAAGTGCAATTTATAATTTTTGGTCAATATTTTATTTACAGTCATTTTCTTTTATGGAACACAGTTTTGTATAAAAATGTCCAATATGACAAAGCAATCGGTTACAAATGTTGACTCTGACAATGAAGAGTTTGACTGCGACAAGCGTAGAATACCACCAGAACATTTACCCATGTTCCAACGTCTAGCCTCAGTTAATGGCAAGATTAACCGCATGAAAAAGCGTCAGTTGATAGACACTATGAAAAAGAAAAAACTTAATGTTGATGGAGATATTGAAGTTCTGAGAAAACGTTTAAAGAACCATTATAGGATGCAAGCTCTTATAAAAGCTAAAATTTGTGAAACCGAGACAACTTATTTTCCATATTTTGTTATCATTGATATTGAAGCCACATGCACTGAAAACAACCCTCCTGATTATAAGTATGATATATACAGTAAATTATAAAATATTAATTTTAATAGTTGTTTTTGTAGATTATAGTAGTTTTTATTTGTCTGCAATAAGTAGGTACTTTCCATTAATTTAAATGGAATTTTTTCTCACTGTAAATCATACTGATTGATGGATTGGATATATGATTTTCAATAGGTAGGAATGAATATTATTACATTTTTTCTATTATAATTTATTTTGTTCGATACCTAATAATATTTTTATCGTGGTTTTTATATTAATTTTGTTGTGAATACTATTCAAATTTTAAGTAAACAAATAATTTTGTATTTTATTTCCTGAAAAATCAATTTAAGGCCACCCTCAAGTAATTTTACTTAGTACTAAAAATTCAGAAGATTCAACTCTGCCAATAATTTGTTATTGAGATTATAAATTACCTATTAATCATTTCCTATGCTTAAGTTAATCAATGTTCATCTAAAATGTTTTCAAATAAAATAATTTTTCATGTGAAATCAGTTAGGTACCTGTCATTGCTATTATTATTTATTTTTTTATTTACTTATTTCCTAACTTACAAAAATCTACATTTTTAAAATGTAAATTTATTAAAAATATTCTATTTAACTAATAAACATTTAAAATTCTAAAATATATTTGATTATATAAAAATACTATTAAAAATTTTGAATTTTATTCAATAGTAAGTTTTATACTTATTTATATTTCTTAGGTTTGAAATTATTGAGTTTCCTGCTGTTTTAGTGGATGCTAAAAAACGAAAAATAGTCGATCATTTTCAAGTTTTTGTAAAGCCTACAATCAATCCAAAACTGTCTGAGTTTTGTATAAAATTAACTGGTATTACCCAAGTAAGTGTATTGCTATTGTATCTAATTATTAACAAACTTATTACTTAAAATATATAGTTTGTAATTCCTTTAAATCATTGTGTTTCATTGTTATTATTAAGTTTTACCAAGATATTTCTGGAGACAATTAATTAGTTAGTGGTTTTATTTAATAGGATCAAATTGATAAAGCTGATCCATTTCACATATGTTTAAAAAGATTTACAGAATGGTTAGAAAAACATGAGCTTGGAACTAAACATCGATTTTCTATTGTGACTGATGGTCCTTTTGATATGGCCCGATTTCTTTATGGACAGTGTATTGTAAGATTCTTTATTTATTTAAAATGATTGCATGTTATTAATTAAATATTTAAAAATAAAATATAATTATTCATTATTATTAACAGTTTAATGATTATACAATTTTTTTTTGATTAGTACTAAAATAATAAAATATTATAGATGTCAGGAATTCCATATCCAAACTTTGCTACAAAATGGATTAATATCAGAAAAATATTTCGATCATTTTACTTCACAAAACAAGTAAAGGTATAAGCATTATTTAACTGTGTTATGGTTTTTAACTATTTTTAATTTTGTATCTATATATATATATATATATATATAAATATATTTTTTTATATTTTAATAAACTTTTTAGCATTCAGTCTTATGCAATCTTAACGCAATGTTAACATTTTTGGGTATGGAATTTGAAGGCAACCCTCACAGTGGCTTAGATGATTCATTCAATATATCCAGAATATGTTTACGATTACTTGAAGATGGAGCATTTGTTGATCAAAATGAAAGAATTATTTCTCTGAAAAATCCTACTCCATTTGGAAAAGATGTAATTATTTATTTATGTATATAATGTTCCACGAGGAGTTACTTATTTAAAGTAATTAGGGTGATGGATTGCTCTCTTTACCTTAATATATATCACATGGAATATTGTATGTAAATACTATATAATATATAATAATCATTAACACAATTTTGAATTCTACTATAGGATCCTTTGCCAGTAAGACCTGTACATAATATATTTTGTGATGGAATGCACAATCATATTAAAAGCTGGCGATTAGATTCTCGATTGAAGAATTTGCAATTAAATGATGATACTTAACAGTGGTTAAAGTTAGTAAAATTGAACATTTTACATACCATGTTCCTTTTCAACGTCCAATATATTATCCTTTCATTAAAATGTCTAATCCATTTTATTTTATTTTCTTGTTATACTAGTTATAATTAAAATGACTGAGTCATTTCTTTGTGATTATTAGAGAATAATTTAACAAAAATTTGTAATATATACTATATTAATTGTTATATTAAATTGTTTCATGTATTTAATAATTTAATTTGTGATAATAATTTTTAGCGTTTTATCTAATTTTTGCTCTATCGTAGTTTTGTACAGTGATAAAATTTTATTTGTATTGATTTTATTGATTATTTTCATCAATATTTAATTAAATTTATTAAATTTTTTAGCATCAACAATTTGTTTAATATAATTTATGAACTATCTATTTATTTGATTGTGATAGTTTACAAGACATTTTAATTTATTATTACATATTTAAGTTTGGACTATGGATACAGTTTTATATGACACGGCTAATTTGTTATTTTTATGATCAATAATTACTGACAAGTGATTATATAATCAGCTTAAGGCTAAATTATTTTCTTAACACTATTTTTATAAGGTTATTACCTAAATATAATTATTTAATATAGTAAAAAAATATATATAAATGTATAATTTTTAATTAAATTTTATGTAAAAAATATAATAAATATTACTATATTTAATTGATAATTTAGTGGATTATAATAAGTATAAGATTATGAAATATATATTAGAAGAGTTAATCAGGTTTTTGTAATACATAATTGTTAAAACAATTTATTATAAAAAGTAGGTAATTTTAGTAAATTAATTATTAGCTTTTGAATTTAATTATTTAAGTTCTAGTTATACCTATTTAATAAGCAGGTTTATGTTTTTTACAATAGTTATAAAGTTTAGTAGAGATAAAAGAATAGTCATTAATCAATGAAAATTAAAAATTCCTTAGGGAAAATCTAAACATATCTGACGAATCAAACAAATGTAGAACTGTTGACAACCCTATATCGGTTCTTAATCCATTTGATTAAAACATAGTTGCAGTTACCAAAATGTTGAGATTCACAACAAATTTATAGAATGATCAGTTGATAAAATATTAAAACTATTATTTTCATCTCAAGATTTAAATATGTTTAGGCTCACTCGACAAATTGAATGCTAAAGTCTAGTAAGTAATAGAAACATTAAAAACATTGGTTTCATTTACCACTTATCTGTGCAAAAAAAAACTTACAGTGACATTAAAAACTAAATACAAAAATTGTTTGTTGTCTTTAAGAAACAATTTATTTCTGTACTTCTAATATCAAAGCACGATTAAACAGACTTTTGAATATTAAAAAATCCCAAATCGTATTAATTTATAGTTCTTAACTTTATTATTTGTAGTTTATTGTATATTTTTTAATTTTTTTATTTATTAGATTTTAGTTTATACAATAAACATTTAAATTTTTATTATTATGATTATATATTAATTTTTTATTTATTTAGAAAATTAACAATCTATGCTATTACTTAATAAGATAATATGATAAAATAATTTACAAATGTATGAAAAATATCAGAGGAAGGCTAATTAGTGATGAAACCCTTTGTGGAAGTTTATACATTATACACTTAACATATATTATTTACATTTTTATGGACATACATAAATGTAGGTCCTTATGAGTATTATTATTTGAGGGACCAGTGGTGTGGCGAACTTAAAAATTTTCAGAGGCAAGTATATTTTGTTGATATGCACCCACCCCCCAAAAAACTGAGAGGCCGCCTCTTGATTACCCACATCTCTAACATCTCTATGCCATTTGTTGGACTAACATTGATTGTGGGACACACACTGCTGGACTGTGCAAGCATATTGGAGCGTGTGTGGTCTCCAGCCATCCGGCCAAAATGGTAAATTTTTAATACACCCTAGAGCTTGTGGAAATATAATAGTGAAAAATGTAAAATCTTCATAACTTCTTCCTGTAGCTAAAAATCTTAGCGTTATTGTCAACTTTTCGTGGGGTGAGATTAATTTCTTCAAAACTGTATTTTCTTTTTTTTTTAATGAATGGTGACAGTGATGAAAGAAGTTGGAAGTATGTTTCTATGTTTTTTTGTCCATTTGCAAGTAATTATACTGATTTCCTTTGGAAATAACTTATATTCGGTACACAGATTAATGTGAGAATATTTGTTCCTTTTTTGTATTCAATCTTAACACCACAGTCTACGTTTAAGTTTTTAAAATTGTATTCTTACTTTTTTATGACTATTAATAAGCATAAAACAGTAAGTGCTATTCTTCGTTGTCTTTTATGTTAGCCATGCCTATCAAAACTTGTGACTGAAGTGACGCCCGGATAGATTCACCGAAACGTGTGGGGATACTGCAGGCCAGCTAATCGGTCTCCAGCGGCCTGCACAAGCATAACTAACCGGAACGTGTTAGCTTAATGTGTTCACATGACAATAGTATTCGGTAGTACTATCACGATAACGACCATCATGAGAGTAACTACCATCGTTTGGACCAGACTTAAATTTTAGTGTAGGATGGAGCAGGTGAAGACGATTTACGTAACGTAAATGGCACATGGACCGATTTTTCTGTATTTAATTTAATTTTCGATTTAGATGCCAAAAGGTCGATTTCATTTAGGTGATTTTGTAGTGCATTATCAACTACATTTAGATCACCGCCAGATACTAGTATTGCCGTGTCTACCTATGGGGATAACAAAGTAAAATTCGAATTAGGGATATCAAAAGTGAAAATATAAAATATATTGGGCGAGGTATTGCTTCCTTGTGGAACACCTGCGGTTATAGAATATTGGGAAGAATGTGAATCACAATGTCAAATTTGAAAAGTACGATTTTATAAATAGGAACGAATAATTAAGAAATATGGTACAGGTAGAAATTACTTTTATTTAAAAAGGAGTCAAACTCGATCGACTGCTTCTGCCACATCCAGAAATACTTTTTATTATTCTTAATGTAAATAAAAACTTGTTTTTCTTCTAATGAATAAATAAATTAATACATTTTTAAATCAGAGTTTAAATATTTCTAACCGATGCGACCTCTTATCTAGGGGTAAATTTAGGGGAGGCTGACGTGGTAATCGCTCTCTCCTCTTGGGATTTTTTTTTATCATAAATGTGTTTAATATTTTTTAATTTAGGTATAAATTACATAGATTTAATTATCGACTCATTATCGAATAGTGTTATGGCGTCATTTTTTTGTACTTTTTTTTACTAATTCGTGTAGCTATACTAAAAGTGTACGTTGGCAACCATGTTAATTACCGGCATCGTGGCCGTTCCATGATACACGTTATCGGTGTAATTGTCAGTGTCTGTCGCCAAACTAAAATCTGAATTTAAGCGTCGAGCAAATCTACTGCTCTACGGAATCATAAAACTCATCGAATATTTGGTTTACAATGTTTTGATATTTAATTTAATATTATTCATAATTTTTCAATTATCGTGTACACTTTTATGTTTATTTAATTAAATTATTATAAGTAATAATAATAATAAAAAAAAAAAAAATGTTATTGAAATATTACTTGTGTTCAATTGTTACATTATGCCTTATAGCTTTCGTCAGTGCGTCTAAAGAGACGTTGGTGTTGCTCAACAATTTAGTCATCAAAGAAACACATTCTATCTTATTTAACACTCTTAAAGGTATTTTATTATGTTTCTTAATATGATGGGTTGATAATATTGTTTTTCGGTCTTGTTCATTAATAGCGATCAGTAACACTAAAAACCTCTGTGTTGTATAGAGTTAGTTGTTTTATGATTTGTAATCATCTTATATATATATATATACCACAATGTTTGTATATTATTTCGTGTCTTTTAAAACTATGTGAATTTCATAGTACAACTTACATTTTTTTTTCATATTTTGTGAGCTATATTTGTAGATTATAATTGATACATATTTCATAAAGAAATGATTTATTACTGTTATGTTCAAATTATTAGAAAGAGGATATCAATTAACTTTTAAATCTGCTGATGACCCTTCACTAGTACTCTCAAAGTATGGAAAGTACTTTTACGAAAATTTAATTATATTCGCACCAACTGTTCAAGAATTTGGTGGATCTTTAAGCGTTGAAACAATTACTCAGTTTATTGATGATGGAGGTAAACTAATTTATAATGTTAATCTCATTTAAACTAGGTAATGTTTAAATATTTTTATTTCTAGGCAATGTTCTATTTACGGGTGGTGTATCTACTGGATCTGCTCTTAGAGAATTAGCAGTTGAATGTGGTTTTGAAATAACCGAAGAAAATTCATCTTTGATTGATCATTTGAATTATGATGCCAGTGATCCTGGAAAAGTAATAGCATTGTTTGATCCATTAAGTTATTCATTATTAAGATTTTTTATTTTTTTTTAAATTATACATAATTCTTGTATAATAATATTTTTTTATACAATTGATCTCTTTATTGGACTTGTTGACTATACCAGTTCAGTTAAATTTTTAAAAAATTTAAATAGCAAAATCTGATTGTTTAGTTCCATATCTAATTTCATCCATTGGTAATTTTCCACTATCTCGATTACCGCGAGTATCAATTCCATTATCCCCATTACCTCCTCAAAGTTCTATCACAAATTTCTCATTTATACAATTAATACAATGTATATTATAGTATAACATTTATTATCACAGAATTGATAATTCTTTATAATATATATAAAACATAAAATCATATTCATTTTTCCTGATGTAAAATTTTATTTTGACCATTTTAACTTTGACATGTGTCTTGGAAGTAAACCCTTTTCTAGAAAAAGTTCAACGGCATCTTTTTCATTATTTGGTAAATTCCAAAGATTCATAATTATAAATACTAAATTATAATTAAAATTATAAATTTGAACATTAGTTAGAGACTACAAATATAGTCGTTTAAGAGTGCTGATGATGAAGATTGATTGATATGTATAGTCTAAATCAGTGGTTCTCAAACTTTTTGATCGCAGAACCCATTTGTTCTCAAAAATTCTTATGAAGCCCTAAAACCAGAAATTTATAATTGTGACAATAATAATTATTAAAATTTCATATTGAGAAAAACACACAATCAAAAATTAAATTTTTTTTTGTTGGAGTTTGGATTTTGTTATTTGCTGTGAGAGCTGTGGTCATTTTATATTGTATTGATAAATTTACTTCATTTAATTTTGTGAAAATACCAGCCAAGTAATTAAGTAAAAATAATCATATTTTATTAGAAATCTGAGTTGTAAATTGAATGGGTGTACTATAATGTACAACTCATGGCAAAATTGAAATAATCATTCCAGTGTTTTTCCTTTATAACTAAAAAATGTAATAATATTTAAATTTAATTAATTTAGATATGCCCACCAAGCCTCTAGACTTCTTTTGCCCTAGGGCTCCGCGGAGCACAGTTTAAGAATTACTGGTTTAGATAATGAAAATAGACCAGAGGTAGTTGCAGCAATGGCCGGTAGTCGGGATAACAGAATAGTACCCATTCATTTTATATTTACATTTATTCTTGTTTTACAATTAAAAGTAAATATTTTGGATTCTTTTTAATTTTTATATTTTAAAAGGAATTCTATAAATTGTAATTGGTTTTAATTGAGTATTTACTCTAACTAACATATTGTACATATTTATCTTTAATTGTTATTTTTTTATAGCATACTTTAGTAGTAACCAGTTCATCAAACCTTATTAAATCTGAAGAAATTGTTGGAAATATTAGTGAAAAACCATTATTGTATGAAGGAACTACAGTTATTACAGATCCAAAGAATCCTTTAGTACTTCCTATTCTTCATGCTGAATCTACTGCATATTCGTACAAACCAGATCTTCCTGTTAAAGATGTAAGTTCTTTAAATTGAATTATTTGTTTATGTGTAAACAAATTGTTATAATTCTCAATCGTTTTTAGTATTCACTTGGTACTGGTAAAGATCTATTACTAATAGCAGCTTTACAAGCAAGAAATAATGCCAGAGTTGTATTTTCTGGATCCTTATATTTCTTTTCAGATGTTGCTTTTAGATCTTCTGTACAAAAAGTTGTAAGTTTTTAACTATAAAATAATATAAAATAAATTTTCTAATATTATATCAAAATATTTACACTTTAAAGGATGGGAAAACATACAGTATTTCTGGTAATCAAGAAGTTGCTTCAAACATTGTTTTGTGGACATTGAAGGATAGAGGTATGATTAGAGTGAAATCTGTAAATCATCATAAATTGGGCGAATCATCACCTCCATCATCTTATACTATAATGGATATGGCAGTAATATTTCTTTTATATCCCTTTTTTTTTAAATATTGTAATTAAATTAAATTATTTGTAATTTTCCATAGGTGTATTTGGTTGAACTAGAGCGTTGGGAAAATGGAAAATGGATACCACATAATGCTGATGATGTTCAAGTAGAGTTTGTACGCATAGATCCATTCTGGCGAGGAAATCTTAAAAATATTGAAAATGGCAAGTATGAATTCACATTTAGAATCCCTGATACATATGGAGTTTATCAGTTCAAAGTTGAATATAATAGAGTTGGATTTACTGCAATCAGAAGTTCAACTATGGTAAATATATAATAAAATATATTATAAAATTATATTTTTTAAATATATTTTTATCACTAGGTATCTGTAATTCCATTGGAACATACTCAGTATGAAAGATTCATCTTAAGTGCATATCCCTACTACGCAAGTGCTTTTTCCATGATGTTTGGTGTGTTTGTGTTCAGTTTTGTGTTCTTGCATTATCGAGAAGATAAAGCAAAAGGAGAGTAATTCAGACTGTATTATTTGTTGGTCATGATAATTTTGTAAGTTTAAAATTAAATTTGAGTATTAATGATGTAAATGGATTTTTTACTATAAACAAAGTTTTATGCACTTATAAATTTAATTTTGTAACTATTTGATTAAAATGTCTTATAAATACCATTTATTAATAATGATTTAAGAAAATCTTAAAATGTATTTTTAACATGTACTTTTCAATATTTTGCATTTATTAAAATACTTGAAACAAATATTGTGTACACAAATAATCAGATAATGTTGGCACATATATATACATATGTAATCAAATATTTTATGTTATTAAATAAATTATTAATGTCGTCGTCTGATTAAATGGACTCTTTTTACTTCCGTTGATGAAGAATCATCACTCCTTTCAAATGAATTCTTCCTTGTGTTTCTGAATTGTAAAATGTTGCACTGAGAAAGCTTTCTGGGACGATCTATAATATTCCAAGTTATAATTAGTAATTTGATATTATATTTATCTTTAATTAATAACTTACAAGGCACTTTCAGTAAAGTATCAGCTAGTGATTCTCTTCGAGCATGTCTTGCTAAAGTTAAGTCAGGTAATGTTAGTCGCCTGGACCTAGAATATATGTAAGCTTTTTCTTTTTGAATAAAATGTTTTTTCCATTCATAAAGCTATAATATATTTATATGCTGAATTTTATACACTTATAATTGGTTATTCATAGTTAAAAATAAAATTAATCTTTACCTTTTTTCTCATGTTGTATTGAACCCGCCAAAATAAAATGAATGGCAATAGCGATGATACAGCAATTAACCACCAGTTATTTGTGATCTTAAAACTTATACTCTTCCAGTCAATGCCAAACAAATAATATTTATTATTAGTCTTATCACAATGTGGTACTATAGGTTCGTCTTTCAATATTGGTGGTGTATTGTCATCATGGCATAATTTTTTTCCAAATAATTCATTTACTTTGGATGTTAGTGCCTGAATGTGCTTTTGGAAACAAGTACAACTTACAAACAAGATGCATGAATAAATAAAAACAATTTTCCAAACATTAATTTTCATATTTTATTTATAATAACAATTTTTTATTTTATTTTGATTCACAACAAAAAAACCAATTAACGTATTAATGAATATTATCTCACGTTAATTTGTTAACATATCACAATAACTGAATATTTTTTAAAAACAAACAAGTCTTTATAATCATAATTAACTTCTAGTAACATGTTCTTAAGAAAAACAAAATAATACTGGCTATTGTAAAATTATTGATTTTTATACTTTCGCGCATTACAACCCTTCGGTGCTAATATCGCATTGCACAGTTTAGGAAACTTAAATATTATTAAATGGTGCATGATCAAAAACTTTTTTTTTTTAAAAAAAAAAAAATCAGACCATTCAACCAGGTAAGGTTTAAGTAAATATCGTTAACAATTTTTTTTTTAAAAATCATAGAACTTCACTAAACATTTGTGCTCTGAAATATGAATACAAATATTTGCTAAAGCTTTCTACTATGTAATTTAAAATAATAAGTTGTTGAGAAACAAATGGAAGATATTGTTTATGTATAAAACAAATGAAGTATTAACCCATATTAATTGGGTTTTTCGTAGAGTGCTAAAAATATTTTTATATTTATCTGAATCAATTATGTAATAGTTAAACTTCAAGGCTACTAAAATAATTGTATCAACAACATTTTTAAAATCTGTGGACATTTTATGAATTTATAAATCAAATGTGTGTAGTTTATAATTTGAATTTAAAGTGATAAACTTATTGCTATAAAAATTTTGATTAATTATTTTTCTTTCAAATAATTTGCTTAACAATGAATAAATCTAATAAAAATAATTTAACTTAATGTATTCCAAACAATTAAAATCTTAAATCAAAAATAATTGTACATAGGTACATATTAAATATACTTTACATTCTTGATAGAAAACTTTACAATGACTATTTTATTTTAATAAAATTTATATATGTTAGCATTTTAATAATTAATTATAATTTAAAATATATGACAAAATATAATCAGTATTCATTGGTATAGGCGCGGGCAGACTTCAACTTCCGGTCGAGCCTGGATACAATTAGTGCCCCAATACTTAGACAGTGCTCCTAATTTTTTTCTAACACTTCAATAAAGTAGATTCTGTTGTAAATTAAAAACAATGTAGTATTTATATCTATACATAGAATTAAGTATTATATTGTTGATTTTTAGACATGTATTTTTGAAGTTAAAAAAAAAAAATTAATTCTTTAAAATCAAATTATATAAATACAATTAATTGATTTCCATGAACATATTAAAACATATATAGATAATTTACTATGGTTAGTTTGAATTTTACTATGCCTCCAAAAAAATGCCGGTCAAGCCGGGGCTCGCCCGGTTCGCCCCGTGCGCATACCTATGACTTTAATACACAGACTTCAATACTAACTAGATGAACTACCTACTCACCGAATTTATTACCGAGAATGATGAAATCTGGCGGAAGTGCTCTTATCATACATCCACCACGTTTTCGGTCGGCAAAAAAATATTAAATACTTGCTGGTTACTATTCTTACTATTTCTTCAATAAGTAAAATTTAAATAAATTAAAAGACATATACGTTAAATATAATAAAGAGGAAAAAAAAACAACTACTGTATTTTTCACAACAAAAACATTTTTAACATATTAGTTTAAAATTAAAACATACCTATCACAGTTACCTATCACAAATTATAAAATACAACTAATTTGGTTAATTTATGTCGTTTATTAACAATATTTGAAGTTTTTGCTTTAGCAACACGATGTAGTTGTATTTATAAATATTATTACAGATTACTATTGCCTATTACTAAACATAATCTATGATTTTGTCAAATGAATTATTGGAAAACGTCATATTTTATAGAATATTGAAATTATAACAATCATTCTTGACTGAGATAATTTTTTTTACAAATAAACCAGATATAATAGAAGTAAAATAGCAGGTCAGTTTGATTAACAAATTCTCAATGTATTTAAGTTATTTAAAAACACTATTAGAACTTTTTAATAATCCTCCTCTATTTTTTTACATCAATTAATATGAAATAAAAATATTTATGACTATAGTTTAGTTCACTTTATGTAATAAAGAAAATTATCTTTCAGTAGCGTAGCCAGGATTTTAAAATAAAGGAGGCCAAACCCAAAATACTAAAAAAACATAATCAGCAATTTGTTAATATAATATTAAATAATATAATATAATATAACATAATATAATATTATGTTATTAATACAACATAATCAATAAGTTTGTTAATCTAGTAATTTTTATATTAAGTTTATCGTATTTAATATATTTTATTTCATTATAATTACATTTCAATTTATTAGTTTAATTATTTTGACTAATCTAACAATAAAAGACGTTGATGAGATTTTGAAAAAAAAAAATGTTTTCATTATTTATTTCTACCAAAAATCAAAACAAATAATTGGTTGTAGTTAACGCAAGCTTCTATTTTTGTTCATATCAGTTTTATTTTGAATTGAGGCTCCCAAATCACGAAGGCCTCGGTGCGTCGCACCTACTGTACCTACTGCACCACTGCTACGCCGCTATGTAACACCATTATTGATTAATAATTTAATGATAAAACAATAAGTGTTAGTATACAACTTACCAAGTCAATAATAATATTATCGATTTTATTGTTGATTTCTACAACATAATCCTTGTGGCCTTTAATCAAAATTTTACTAGAATTGGAATTAACTTGTGAAAATGTAACAGTAACTCCATTATGTTTCTCACTTGTTTGGTTTATTACTTCAGCGTGGGGGGCAGTAAAATGATGATGATATTTTGAAGGAACGTTCATAGTGACTTCAATTATGTTTTTTTATAACATTTTAATGTATTACGAGATTATAATTATTATTATTATTGTATTATGATTCTTGTATATCTATTATTTAAATAAATTAAAAGATAATTAATGTTCAATTATTTTTTATGTAATAACTGTTAGTCATAGGTTACTTTTTATGAATTTAATAATTCCAAATAACTATAAACAGAAATATTTGTATGGTTAATACTAACCAAGTCTTTAACAATTTCTTCAATCTTACGTTTCGCCTCTTCAACATTTATTTTATCACTTTTTATGATGACAGCACTATTACTAAAAGCTATTTTCGGAAATGTTATAGACACTCCATTGCAGTCATTAATAATTCGATTAATAATTTCATCACGTCTTGCAACAAAGTACTTATGATACTTTGAATCAACATTTACTACAGATCGAAAAATATTTTCCTAAATCAAAATTGTTAATGATTATATGGTTCACTTATTTAGTTGTATTTCGGTATATCAATGATTATTTTATTTGTTTTATCTTTAGTTAGTTATTTCATTTTATATAACTTATATATCAATAGTTCATTATTGTAAAGAAAACTATGAACAATTATGTAAATATAACCTCAATACAATTTCAATAAAAAATAGATAGGTTAGTTAAATACACGTGCATTTGTATTGAATTATACCTACCAAAACTTTAGCATGGTCTAAAAGTCCATGTTTAGCAAGAGCAACATCTGTTTTGCTATCACTGATCACAAATCTATCTTCAGCACCAAGTTTAGGAAATTCAATTTTAATATTGCTACATTCTTTTTCCAATTTGTGTAAATATTCTTTTTGATTGACCACTAAAGTGCCATGATATTTTTCATTGATATCTACATGTTCTTCGATGACATTACCAATATCGGTTATCATAACTTCAAATTTTTCTTTTGCTTTATTGACATTCTCTTTTTTACCAACAATAGTTATATTTTCATTAGTGGAATTAGTTTCAAACGGGAAAATTATTCTTGTGTTCGTTAAATATCTGATCTGGAATCCAAGTATTAGACCATAAATGAAAACATTGTACCCTTATACTAAATTATTTTAACAACATACCTTTTTAACATTAATTCCAATTATTCCAATTAAATATTTGTGAAACTTCGAATTTACTTTCAATTCAAACACATATTTATGAATTTCATCAACTATTGACTAAATTTGTGTAATATCTAACATTTTTAACATCATCTTCAGGTCCTTTGATAACTATAGTCTACGAATTAAATTTTAGCTTTAAAAAAACTGTTTACTATTTTTTTAATAAATTTTAGCATTTGGGAAATTTTCTTGAAAATTTCCTTATTGTAATACGGGAGGGAAGCAGTTTCTTCTCTTTAGACAATCGTCCCTTGCTCAAAGAAACTTCCAGATGCCAGGTTCGAATCGATGTCTGAGCATATATCACACATATAATAACTTATACAATTGGTTAAATTGTCATTTTAATTTATAATTATAATAAATAAGTATATTCTTACATTATCTCCTTTAACAGTTGGTAAATTCAATGTCACATTATCATCAAAATCTTCTTTTATAGATTGAATGAATTTATTCCCAAGATTTACAATGACATTTCTAACTTTAACATTTCCCAACACCATTTCCTTTGTTATTATGTCTCCCTAAAAATACATGTTTGATAAATTAATAATAAAATTGAAAAATAAATAATCTTTGTAAAAAACCAACTATTTCATTTTCTACCTCTTTTTCTACCTAATTCAGCTAATGACTTAAATGCTTTATTTACATCATCGTTCAAACCTCGTATTTTACCTAAATTATTTCTAGCCTCAACTAAAATATCGAACCAAATATTATTTATTAACGGACAAATTACAAAAAAACAAACATATTAATACTATTAATACTATTAATTACCTGGACTGGGGAATATAATTTGAACATGAAATATTTTCTGAAGTTCTCGAAATTTTTCACCCTTAACTCCAATTATCGCTCCATGGTGACGTTGATCAATTGTTATTTATTTTTCAACTTAAATATAATTTTCTCCAATTCCTAACAAAAATTTTAATTATTACAAAATTACGAAAGAAACTATTTGATGGAAATTTGTTAAAATACCCGATTTCGTTAATATATAATACTTGTACATTTTTTTTCTAAAAAAAAAAAAAACATCAGAAATCTTTTAAAAACTTTTAAACCTATAATATTAAAACTAAAGGTTCATTGAATTTGTATCGAGTTATAACAAAATTCAACATTAAAGTCCTCATTAATTTTTTTTTACTATAAAAGTATAATAAAAATTATCGACATTTTAATTTAGAAATCATGAAATTTTCAAATATTTATTAAAAAATTTAATTTTAATTTAATTAATAAAATAAATAAACTAGTACGGTCACAATTAACCACTTTAAAAATAGACATTATCTGTTTTGTCAATTTTTTTTCAACCTTTTCATTCCAGCCATTCTTTTTGAAAATGAATTTACTTAAATGTGTTAAACTTAAATTCCAATTCATTAAAAAATATTCTTGATACATACTTGAACTAATTTTTTCGTGGAATCCTTTGTTCCAGTAATATAAATTATGTCAGATGAATTTTTCATACACGGTATTTGAACATGTGTTCCTGTACGTTTTTCAATACTTTTAAGATTAAGTCCTTGTTTGCCCAATAATTTACTTCGATGTTCTTTTGGAAACTGTGTAGTAGTAGTTTTAATCTGAAATTTTAAATTTTAGTTAAAATTGCAAAAAAAAAAAATTATTTTTTTATTTATTTATCCATAAAAAAACTATAAAATAACAAATGATTTATCAAACATTTTACTTTATTATGCACATTTATGTATTATAATATTAAATAATAATAATAATAATAAATAATTCATAATTTGTGCACAACAATATAATATATATATATATATATATATTTCTAATAAATATTATTTTTATCAGTTTATCTTATTAATTCCAACTTAATTAAAACTTATTTACTTGTGTTTGGTCGCTTGCGATAATCTTTTGTTTTGCTCTTCAATATTAACTCTATTACCGCTGACTAGTAATGTCAGGTCCATGATTTTTGAAGTAAAAATCTCCATTCCTACATTATATTCAATCCCAATTTTTTTATATACTTCTTTACATTTTTCTTGCTCTAATTGATTATTCCTGTCCCAATTTTTTTTCTTGGGCAGGTATGTAATTATCTACAAATTTTACAAAATAAAATTAAGATATTATTTTATATATATTCTAGATATAAATCAACAAATATTTTCTAATCTATTACTATTTATACAGAAAAATGTTATTTAAAATCATAATAATGATGTTCTATAATATGTAAATTATCATTCTATAATTTTTATGTTATTTTTATTTTTTATTTAACTTTTAACACAGTTATTATAGCTTAACAATTAAATCATGTGAGTAATATAACTAAGTATCTATGCATTTTAACATTAATATACAATAATCATTATCATAAAATAATATTAGTAAAATATAATAATTTGAGATAATTATAAATTAAGAGTTGATTTTGATTGACCAATTAAAATTTACAAGTAATTTACAAGATAACATATCAAGTGGTTAAAGACGTAATCATTTAAATGAATAAGGTAGAAAAGAATTTGGGTTTAGGAGTAAGGTGATTGCGTAGAAGAGCTGTAATAATAAAAGAAGGGAAAATATTAGATTTATTAATGCCACAAGATCTGAGATATATTGGGAAAACGGTATATCGTTCATAGGGCTATTAGGTAATAAGATATTATTAGAACCAGTGATGGAGGCGCAAGAAGCTTTGGAAAGAGATTTGATAAGAGGAGACGTGAGTACAATATTTTTATTTTGACGATAACAAGTGGATTGTTTTGCGACGTTTAAAAAGTAATTTATGTTTAGGACAACCTTTATAGTTGGAAGTATGATCACCCGTGCAAAAGCTGCACTTGGTTGAACTGCCTTTCTCTTTGATGTAACGGTTTGAGGAGTGATTTCCCCACATTTAACACAGCGTGAAGGATGAAGGCTCATCATCATTTCGGTATGGTAATGTAATAGTTAACATTGTGACCGTAGCCATGTTATTTTAGACACTTAGGTGAATCACTATTAGTCTTATTGGGTAATTCAACTTAAATTTTTTTGTACAACATTGATGATTCATTAAGAATTTTTTTATAATTTGTATTTGGATTAATTTCAATGATGAACAACGGAAGCGTATGGCCATTTTAAATGACATTAGTAATTCTTTTGCGGGAATCTAATTCCAATAGGGTATCTGATATATATAGTGACCGGATGTTTTTATATTGATGGTAAACAATAGATTCTTTAGTTATATTATGAACGTCACAAGAGGTGTCGAGTTTGATTTCTTTGTCCACTTCGCTTGAAAAGACAGCGAAACGATTAGGCAAAACTAATGGTATAGTGTTTTTCCCCGTATGGATAGGAGAATTAGGCAATGATAGCAACGACCATTTGGGTTTTTTAGTAAGCAAAGAGGGTATGTTGTCCATCTTGAAAGTGAAGTCGCATAAATATAATACCGTGAACTGAACTAACTTAACTTAAATAAACTAATAAAGTAACTTAACTAAAATTGCGATACCGGAATGGGAAAATTATAATTGCACTGATATGCAACTGTGTTACAAGTCAATATCAGACTGATCGTTCTAATACTTATTAATTACTATTAAAATGGCATGATAAATTACTTCGTTCACCGTTGAAGATTTAACATTACTCCGTTTTTTAAATGGTACAGTCCGGATTGTGTCCGATGTCTTCGAAACTGGCAAAGCTGGAAATACGAGATTGTAGCTGTTGCCATTATTCTTAGAATCTACTGAACTAAGTTGGCCAGACACCATTGACACATTCTTCATCATTGTAATTATTGCTCTGAACAGGTACTGAATTACTTTCATGAAACAAAATCTAAAAACTCTAAAATCAAAATGCGAATGAATAAAACAATTTAATTCATTCGAATTCAATGTTCAACTAGTATTATGCTTCAGATAGTGATTTGATACGTAATAGAAATCAACTAAATTTTCTTTTATAACTATAAACAAATAACAAAATAAATCACTAATAGTTAAAAATATGGAAAATATAATTTAATATCGATTAATAACAACTAAAAATGCAATTTTTTAAGTCTGTATTATCAAACGATAATCGATAGAAAAAATAAAATGTTCATATAAAAATTAAAAATGTAATTAAATATTAAGAAATTATTAAATACCATAAAAATGCTATCATAAGCACACAGTTTTAGTTTAGAGTCGTAACGAATAATATATTTATTAAAATGTCCAATTCCGTCATTATATAATTTTCTTAATTTTATAAAAATATATTGTGGCTTTCCGATACATTTATTTTTGCTTTATTGCGTTAAAAAATGTTATGAAAGTCTTGTATCTAAATTTCAATTTTTAATTATAACATTTTTTTAAGTTTTTTTAAATAGAAAAATGTAGTGAATTTTTGTGATTTTTATTAATATACAATTAATTATAATAATAATAATAATAATAATTATACAAAAGTCAACATTTAATGTTAAATCATGCTCAATTGTTTTACTCCTATTTATGAGTTGAAATATATGTAAGAAAAACTTTTTATTACGTTTTTAAGACTATTTTTCCAGAATTTACCATAGTTATTTTAACTTTGATGATATTATTACGAAAGCTTGAAATGTTGAAACATAACATGTATTTATAGTTTAAAAAAAGGCTATATCTTTGGAAAATTATATCGGCAATTATTATTTTTTGGGTTACGATAAAACAAAAATGTAATGTTATCGAAATCCTGTATTACATAAATATTGTTGCTTATTTTTTTTATAATTCTTCGATGGGTTTTCGTAATTATTAAAAAAACTGTTGGGAAATTCGTAAATTTACCTCCCCCTTAATGTACTAATTAAGATAACAAAATTTTCATTTTTTCCTATAATTATGATTTCTCTTTCTGGTAGAAATCGTGCACAAAACCATAGTGGTTGCTTATATAAGCGTCCTGCAAGGGTAATATTTTCGCTTGTTAGGTCACCGCCACATTTATATCAACGGGCATGATGTTCACAAGCGATCCACAGAATAAAGCCTTGGCCTAACCAACATTAGAAGCTAAGCGCGACCAAAAATCCAATAAACTCAAAATCCAAATACCCAGTTTGTGGCAATTATTTTGTCTCTTTAAATAGACATTTGGCAAAAGCTTCTCGTCCATGTGCAGTCATCAGAGCTCAAAAACTAATTGATAAAACGCCTGCGACACTCATTATAAACTCAACGATGATAACTAGAGCTCGGATTTTTATCTATCCTATCTAAATGTTGTTATTCTTTAGCATCCCCAGTGTTTGCTTTATTTAATAAATCACTTTTTGTAGGTGCTTTTCCAACTCTATGGAAAACCAGTTTCGTCATACCTGTATTTAAGTCCGGAAACCGTAATTCAATAAGTAACTATCGCCCAATCTCGAAATTAAGTTCATTGCCAAAACTTTTTGAAAAGTTAGTTGAGCCACAGTTATCATCATGGCTCGTAAGTTCATGCATTTGCATATCAATCTTGCAAAGTTGTATTTAATGCTAGATGACATAGAAATCCATTTTAAGATACCACAGTTAAATATGTGAAATCTTATTTTGCATGTTTTTGCATACTTGGTATGTTTTTGTATATTTGGCATATTTATGCATATTTCTATTTTATTAGGCATATTATACATTCTATTAGAATCAATCAAAAATTTAAATGGAAATTATATATAAAATTGAAAATATATATTGTATTATCTTTTCTTTTTTTATCTTCTTGATACTCGTACATTTAACGAATACATTTGTTCCAAAGTTTCAGATTTAAAATAAATTACTGACAAAGACAAAGTAGGTACATTATACGCAGTTCATGAAGTCTCAAGAATAGTTTTAAATAGTATTTAAAATCTATTTTTTTTTTTGTAATTATGGTATGAAGAATAAAATATACTATAAAAAAATGAATAGATAATACATGTTAATTCAAAAATTATTTATGATTTTTTTAAAAAAGCATTTTTTAAGTGCATAATTTTAGATATTTAGTGCATATAAATGCATATTTTTAACTTTTTAAGTCATATTTCAAAGCATTTTTTGCCAATTTTAAGTACATAAATGCATGCTTATTTAGGCATTTTTTAGAGCATGAACTTGCGAACCCTGGTTATCATGTTCATTTATTAACATTTTAATAAATGAGCAACACGGTTTTCGACCACAAAAATCAACTGTTACAAATTTGGTAGTATACCTTAATGTGATCGGAACAGTGAAGAATAGAGGGCAAGTGGATGCAATCTATACGGACCTTAGTAAGGCTTTTGATTAAGTTGATCACGAGGTTATGTTAGAAAAACTAAAAACTTTTGGTGTTAATGATCCTATATTATCATGGATAAGATCTTTCCTTACTAATAGAACCCAGCAAGTTAAAATAATAGATACACTATCGTCTTCTTATAAGGTTAATTCAGGCGTTCCACAAGGGGGACATCTGTCCCCCCTATTATTTTTGTTATTTATGAATGACGTTAAAAGTATATTCCGATATTGTAAATTGTCTCTATTCGCTGATGATTTAAAATTATACCTGGTAATAAATTCACTAGATGATTGTGTTAGATTACAAGAAGAGTTTCATCGTTTCTCTAATTAGTGTAAAGAAAACCACTTGAAAATTAATGTAAATAAATGTGCACAAATTTCATTTACCAGGAAAAATAAACCGATTTTACACAATTATTCATTAGACAGCCATAAAATCAAAATAGTCTCTTCTATTAAAGACTTAGGTATCATACTATCATCTGATCTTACATTTTCTGAACATATATCATATGTTCATAATGAAGCGATGCGCATGTTAGGGTTTATTAGGAGACAATGTTGGGACTTTAATAATATTCATTGTCTCAGAACTTTGTATTGTTCGCTAGTTCGATCAAATATTGAGTATGGCTCCATATTATGGAATCCATCGCAATCTGGTCACATAAATAGTTTAAATAAAATACAATCCAACTTTTTAAGATATTTGTCAAATAAATTTGCTATTCATTGTACAATTGATGAACTTGCGTCAAATTTAGGTTTAAACACCCTGTCTTCCAAAAGAAAATTTATTGATATCTCTTTTATTTACAAAATATTAAATGATCAAATTAAATGTCCTGAAATTTTGGTGGGAAATAGGTTGGTTGGTCCCTACTTTTTACTCAAGATCTAAATTAACTTTCAATGAGCCATTCTACTCACAACTATATTGTTTTAATGGACCTATATGTCGTATGCTTCGAAGCTGTAATGAATTTAATTTCGATTTTAATTTTGATGAAGAATCTAAACTTCGGCTTTTATGTCTAAGTTTTAAATAGTAAATCACCAAATTGTATTATGTATAACTCCAATATAAATAAGTAATTGTAAATTTTTAAAATTATATATAATTGTTTGTTTTTAGAATACACATAACATAGAAATAAGTAATTAAAATTAAATACTACTATTAGATATTATTATTTATTATTTATTATTATCATCATTATCATTATAACTTATATTTATAATTTTTGTAAAACATGCTAAAACTCAATTGCTCTACATGGGCATTAATAAACTATTATTATTATTATTATTATTATATTAACAACTATAATAATAATAATAAAAAAACATCGTAATAAACATTCAATGCATATTTTATTGCGGACCAACATTTTTAGTTGCACTGAGCTCATGAATCGGTAAATCAGTGTTTGTCTGTGTCAAGAGACACAGGGTGGGAAATAGGGTCAGTTTGAGTAGCAAATTTTACATTACTTAAAAATAAACATTTTTGATAAACAATTTAAATAATTAATAGAGTAAATAATTTTGCGTTTGCAAAAATTCTGATAAGCTTAATGAAATGAGGCTCAAGTAAGTAAGTTTCACGTAGAACTATAGGATGTCGTAGCAATAATTGTGTATGGTGGAGTCGTGATAGTAAACCTCCATTTAGAGAGGGTTGGTTCTAGGCCTTAGGGTATAGATATAGAATTTTCAGATTTGATTTAAAATACATTTAATTACGAAATTATTTGTTATATAATATACTAATCAGTAGCGATGTTGATTTATACCTAATTTATATACATAGCTTTTAGTATTTTGATCATATAATTATATTTAAATTTTATTTTTTTAGCTTAATAATAATTAATAAGATAACGATTAATATAGTTTATTGTATACTCGTATATATATATTTATTTCATACACTGGTATTTAAAATTTTAGACTTGTATAATAATAAATATTATAATAATCAAATATATGTATACGACTTGAATTGTAAGAGAACAATGTTATTGATTTTACTTCCTTTATTTTATTAATTTTTATCACATCACTCACCAGATGCGTAGCTAGGTATTTCAAAGGGGGGGGGGATGTTATTTAAAATGATACACAACAAAATAATTACTTTACGTATACTTAATTTTACAATCATACTCACACATTAGTACATTACACATGAATATCTATTCATATGTAATGTACTATTGCATGAGAAAGTATTTAAATATTTTATTAAAATTTCAAATTTACATTTTTATCATACCTTTTTAAAATCGTGCATGATGCGACACAAAATCACGGCTTTGATTTATTAGACAAAACGGTGTAATGAGAAGCTGGATCCCGGCTTTACATAATTGTTATGTATGTATTTCGTAATGATAAATATGTTTTCATCACGGTTTATGATGAATTTTTATCTTTATAAGACTTAAGTATAACGCGGTTAAAGGGAGGGGGGTGTTACTTCACCTGTAACACTCCCCCCTGGCTACGCGCCTGTCACTTACTGCATTATTACTATTGCAAATGGTATTACTTTATATTATTAGTATACAATACATACTGTACTACAGTATACAACATATACTATACAACCCATAATAATTAAGAGGAAGGCTGAAATAACACAGTGCTGAATCATTTATAAAATATAGGCTATAATTTTTGTTTCTGTGGGTCAGTCATAAATACTCGCCATAAGTTCAAGTATAACGAAGTCACGAAGGAAAAACGTTCGAGTTCACAGTATCTTAATTTATTTGATGGATTTGTGTATTGGTTTTAACATTTTAGTAATAAAATTGTGTAAATAATGCATAAAATTAACTTGTTGTTTTATTATTTTTATTATGTCTAATTTATCTTGTGTGATACAAACAATAATTAATCTTTTTATCATCACCCATTTTAAAATAGCGTAGGTCACCAATGTTCTAACATTTGTAATTCAATACGCAGCTTAATTAAAATTCTTAAAGTCTACTTAAGATTTTTTTTTTTTTTTAATAAATAAATTGTAGTTTGTGAGGCATAAATTGTCGCTCGTATTATAATAAAACAAATCATAATACACATTTATTTATTTATTTATTTATTTATTAATTTAAACGGGTAAGACCCAATTACAATTTTTTAAAATTTAATAACAATTTGTGACTTAAATCGTATAAAAGAAATACAGTAAATGTATTACACATGTATTTACACATGTAAAATAGTCTAAGTATAAGGTAAGTACTTAAATTTATTTTAATTTTTGGACAGTTTTGGTTGTTTTGGTTACTTATCCTACCAGCTACCTTAAAAAAATGTATAATAGTTTTTAATGCCTTTATTTTAATTTTGAAGTTATAGTTATTTCTACCGAAATATGTAAATAATTTTTAAATTTATCACTATCAACTGGTACCTATGACTTGTGTATTTATTTTTATATAGTGACTATAAATTACATTGAATTCAATATAAGTATATTCCAAGTATAACATTTATAAGATTGAAAAAATAATTAGAAATATTTTTTGTAAAATGACTATTTTTTTTTTCATGTGACTGTAATAATTTAAAAATACTACATAATTTGCCGTCTTAATAATCTGTTACCTCTGCCTATTAGGAAATCCACTTCTGTATAAAGGCTAAAAATAAATAAATAGGTTAATATAACTTAAATAGAGAACGAGTGTTTTCCTAATTTATCAATTTATATAAATAATTCTACTGTTAAGTTGAATAAAATCAATTTTTACGGTATTCATCGAAAGTAGTTAAAGAATTCGAACTTATTCAATTTGTAAGCATGTATTAAAGTTTGAATGTTTGCTGTTCATAAAGCACAAAGACTTTTATTTATTTAGATTATTTAAATTGCAGTTGGTGAACATATTTTGTGAAAACTAGTGTTAGTCAATATTTACTACTTCAACTAAAATAAAGCACAGACCTCCATTTTAACAGGTTAACCGCTATGTATAATAGTATTATTATATGTACCATTTGTGGCACGTACATGGTTAATTTGCCATTTAAGTTAACAGAAAAAACGAATATGTCGTTCGGGATCAGAAACTTGTTTAGTTGTCTGTTAAGAGCATACCTATTAAATAAGCACCATTTATTTTTGTCGTCTATTAAAATATAATATTTGACTGTACCAATGCCAACTTAATTTTAAATTTATCTTAACTAGTCTGGGCGAAACGGGAATCTTATAATAACAAAATTTAGGCGAAGCGGGTACCTCGACGAAACATGCATGGTCATTTTTTGACGAAACGGGTTCCGTCTGTCTGATATACCTGAATAAGGCTGATTGAAAATTTGTTTGCCTGGTGGGCCACAAAATGATTTCCTACGTTTAAATCGTATTTACATGTAACCTATTCGATACACATGACACTTTTTGGCAAAGAATCCAGTGTGCTAAAAATGTAACACGTAGCTTTCCAGGTAATATAACGAAAAAATAACGTAGCGTAATAACCTGTTAAGTGTTTGGTCTTCGTAGGTGTATGAAAATCTGGACTGTCATTACACAAAAAAAGTTGGTTTTGTGGAATTGATCTCACGGCTATATAAGTTTTTACGAAACAAGAATCGAGCTATAATTGTAAATTAAACAAGTTAAAGGAATTAATAAAATGAAATATTCAAATAAATAGGTTTTATCAGTGACTCAATTAAGACTTAGTATTTGTGGAGGAGGGGCTGCAGGATAATACAATTTAATCAAGAATCTTCTTAAGCAATTATTTTCCATCGGTTTATAAAGTGCTAAGTTGGCCAGAATACTATTTGTATTCATATTTGTCTTCAGGTCGTTTTCTTATATGTATAATAATGTTATCACGTTTAGTTATGAAAAATTATATTTAGAAAAATTCCTAGTCACTGGAGGGGGAGGGATACTCATACTCCTTTCTGTAATTACATCACTTTGTTTCGCCACAGCAAAACAACCTATTGAAATATTTCACGATTTCACCACAATTTGTGGTATACATTTCCTACTTTTAGTACCTTCCCGTGTTACCAAGTACAAATTATTATGGCATGATACCTGTATATATATATTGTCTAAAAAATATAAAAATTCAAATTTTTGTATAATCTACGTTATGTATAAATATAAATGTATAATTTCCTTTCATTTATCATAGATATAAAATAATACGAACTAAAACATTAAAAGTTGCGTATTAATTAAAATATATAGACGAAATTTAAATTTTTGTTGTTACAAAATAATCCTTAACATTTATCTTGCACATCGCAAAAACATCCTACACACGCATATGAGTTAAGATGATATTTTATCAGAAATTAGGTTTAACATAAGTTTAAAATATTTAGTAATTATTATTATTATTTAATTAGGTACTTGGGTAATTTTAATTTGTTTTTTTTATTTAAAATTTATATTTATATTTAATGTTGAAATTTCTACCTATGGTTAGTGAATAAACCAAAATTGTTTTTTTGTTTTTTCTATCGTATAACAATTTATCTTACGCATATTTCATTTTTTTTTTGTATTCACAATATATCCATTTTTTAGTTTTATTTATCGTGTAATATTTTTATCAGATTGCTACAGATTATTTTATTGCTTTTTATATATTAATATAAAAATGCAATTATTTCAATTGAAAGTCTCAAAAAAAAAAAAAAAAACAATCAAATAAATAAATGGGCATATATTAAAAAGAAAAATATAATATAAGTATACAAATTTGAAAAAAATAATACACTGTTTTATTCATTGCTTATATAATTTTTATTTTATAAAATAGTAAAAATTTGAATTTAAAACTATTAAATGGTTAACACCCACAAAATAATATATAAATAAATAAACAAATAGTTTTATTATAGATATCATATTTTTCATCTTTATACATAGATAATCGTGATTTGTAAATTTGACTAACAATTAAAAAATATACTGATGTTAATAATTATTTAAAATGTGCGGTTCACTAAATGTTAGCTTTAATTGTGAAAGTTAAGAAATCATTTTTATTAATTAATCGTGGTAATTTCGACGTATAATTCAAAATTCTACTACAACACTCTCGACAATTGTTCAATTGTTAAAAAATAATAAGCACCCACTTGCACCCTTCTCGCGGCGCCCATGAATTTAACTATAGAAATTGTTAAAACTGATAACAAATAAATTATGAGATCTTCAAATTCATTTCTAAAAAAGTAATATTTAATTTATTTCAACTTATTTAATAATAAATATAGGGTAAATAAAACTTGAAGTCTAGTATTTTTGATGAAACTTCAAATACATGTTGTTATGAATGGTGTGGAATTATTTGACTCCAAAGAATAAATATTCATGTAAATTATTATAGATTTATAAAAAAAAAAGTTTAATCACCGATCATGTGAACATAAATTAAGGAATTAATGTATTTTGTAAATTTATACGAAATACATGTTTTTCCAAAGTATATGTTATATCCGTGTATTTGTGATTCGGATACATGGGTGCAAAAAAAAATCCGTATTCTATTGAGACCTCTGGTATGTACCTATTTGAATATTTTTCATGAGCTCTTTCCAATCGATATTGAAATTTACTATATTGTTGCATTAATTTAACTTGTACGTTTAATGATTTTTTTACTTGCTAAATTGTCCATTATAGTTACACTATCAAATGACATAAATTGATTGTATCAAAATAATTCGTAGATATATTCATATTCTTAAACAAATAATTGCTGACAAATGTGCGTTTGGAATAATTTTAGTATTTGCAGGATTGAAAGTCGACTATTCAAATAGGCTTCCTTTATGCTCGATATCATAGCATCGTCTATATATTATACTTATTTACTTATCAGAAATATATTTTTTTTAAAGTTTTTTAATAGTTTAGTAATATTAATGATAATGCATTGTAATATGCTTAATAATAAAATACTATATACGGCTGATTTTTGTAACATTTTTTTTACTAGCGTGATCGATGAGAAGAATGAGTGGAATATAGATCAGTCATCATTAATTTGCAGGTTATTAAAAGCGTTTCACTACACCTTCACTAAATTTAGAACTCAATTATACAATTTATGCCCAACACTGTCAAATCAACTTTGGTATTTATCAGATAAATAACAGATTCTGATTTCGTCACAAAATGGATTAAGCTATAGGTAAGACCATATAGGTAATACTGCCTATTGACCATATTCAATCTGCCATCAATTATTATCCTATCAAAATATACATAAGTATATCTATATATTTTATACATCATATTCTTATGGCCTTCCTGATAGGTTACTTAAATTTAGAACGAGCGAAAAACTTGAATAAAGGACATAACTATATAGGAGTTTTTGTAGTATTTATTAGAGGCTCATAAAAAAATAAAATATGTTATATATAAATAAGTTTCTTAGTCAGTCATAGCGAGGAAAAACTTCTATTTATTTTTCCTACAGCACTTAGCGAAAAATGTTTGACCACTACTGGATTAGGAACAGGTATGCGTATAATACACATAAATACGCAACACCGAATGCACCGTTACTGTACACATTTTGCATGTACATAAATATGATTCTCCATCCCCTCGCTCGGGGTCAGACCACCCCTATACAACCGACATCCTGTGGTCCCGGAAAAATCGATATTGTTAGGTATTAGTACGTGAAATTCTGGTTTGGTCAAAATCGAGGTATTCTAGTAGAATTTGATTAGATTACACAACGAATAAACTGTTTAGTATATTTTTATTTTTTTATTTTATTTTATATTTTTAAACAAATACAAGAATTCGAATATAACAGATTTTACAGTTTATACAAACGTATAAGACCCATAAAATATCTTCGATAATAACAAAGGTGCAAAATAAACAACGTTAGGAGTAGTCGTAAATATTGTAAAATAAAAATGATAAGCACCGCGAAGTTAATGTTTTGAATTTGGTTTGAAAAAAAACTAATTTATTAGATATATAATAGACAATGTGTGAGATATGTGAATATACACGAATACATTTTCCGGTCTATGTATTACAGAAATGTCTTTATTTTTGTTATTTCACTCATCCAAAAAAGTATGTACCATTAATAAAATTAATAGAAATGGGACGTTTGACGTGCGTGTGGATTATTGATTCGTCTTGATAAAAGACGGTGAAACTGCAGTGTTTTTATCGAAGATTTTTAGATCACGGTATGATGCGGGGGAACTTAGCAGGGAAAATTATATATTTCAAAACAAACGATCATACGATTCACTTATACGAAACGAATAACGAGGTCATGCTTATAACATAAATACAGTATAATTGTTTTTAAAAAAATATTCAGTGTTTATTCGTCGTCTATAAGGAGAAAATCAAGGTTAGAGTGGAACAAAAACAACAATTGGAAAGGTCCGTATCACCAGCACGGCCACTTTTGAATAATAGTACCAAACCTTGACAATATTTTGTACTTTTTTTTGTACAATTTTGTACACCACCGAGAAAATCCGATTTTTCTATGGCCGTGCTAGGGATACGCATTCCCAGCACGGCCATTAACCAATTATTATAAAATTGAAATTTAACTTTTACAGTATTTTGTAATTTTTTTGTACAATTTTGTACAACCCAAATAAAATTTTGTACACCTACCCAAGCCCGATAATGATACAATTACCTATAAAATACTGTATTTAGTTTATTACATTTTTCTTATAAGGTTAGTGTTACGCACTACGGAGTACCTTTTACCATTCTAATCTATTAAATAGTAAGTACCAATACAAATTATAATATACAATATACAATTTATAATTGTTAACTTTTGTTATCTATAAGATAGCAGTGGTACAGGTACCTACTTTATATAGGTATATACTTACAATGGTCTTGTCTTAGTATTTTGCATGATATTTTATTGACATGTCATGTATTTGTATTGATGATGTATCTAATTATAATAACAAAGAATTGAAATATTAATTTAAAATTTTTTTTAATGAATCCATGTTGAAATTTATTAATATAATAAGTGGGTGATAAAATTATTCAATTATTTATGATTTTTTGTAAAAAAATGGCAGATACGCCTAAAGTGAAGTTTTGAGGAGTACTTGGGTGTGCTTAGCACTCTCATTTTCGAAATTATCACCCCCAAATGTGTTTATGTTAATTTACATTTAAATACTCATTATTCATTATGTATAGAAAAACAATAGTTTTTGAGTTTTTTTGTATAAATAAATAAATTTTTATACAATACGAAAAAAAATATCTTTATTATAGGATAAAAGTTTCAAGTTTCTTGCCAGATTACTTTTGGAATTATGACTAAATAATTAAAATTTGAAATGTGAAAGTCTTATTTACAGCGTATTTTTACCATTTTAGGACAGTTTTTTTCTCACGTCTAGAAAAACTATTAAGATTTAAAAAAATGACCTATCTAAAATACCATCATATGCCAATCTAAAATCTAAAAAAGGTCCTAGAAAAAACTTTTGGACCAGTATTTCTATCCGAAAAAAAGTTAAACAAATAAAATACAAACAGCATTATAAAACCAAAATATCCTTCGCTTCAGTAAGAATCTAAAAGTGATCATGTGATAAAACATTTGTGTTTATAGACAGGTAATTCGTTATATGCGCAATAAAATTATAAAATCAAAGTGAACAATTTAAATTTAGAAATATTCATATATTTACCATATATTTTAGTAGCTGTTGAATTGTACGGTTTGCGGGTATAATCATTAAGGAACATGAAAAAGATAGGTCTTCAGCACCCCCAGTTTTTTCATTGAAATTGCGCCCCTGAAAGTAAGGATAAAAAAAAAACTCAAGTAGGTAGCAAAGGGGATAGATCCCCCCATGACCTTTTTTTTAAATATTAATAATTCATCCATATTATACATAATATAATATAGGTATTCATCTATTTTCTATTTAAAAAAAAAAATATACTGTACTTATTAGTTATTATACAATCTCTAGGCTCGAATAAAATTAACAGTTCAAACATAAAACACTAAAATATTAATTGAAACAAACTTTTTAGATTTTTTTCATTTCCTTTATAATTAAATTATAAGAATTTATGAAATTTAAATTTAGTACTTAATGCTTAACATAATATATTATATTATTAAATGAATTGTATAATTATATTATTTTAGAGTCGTCTCAATGGTTTAACGACTATGGTGGTTCATCGTGAGGTTGTCAATATAACTGTAGACGAAGTACTGGACGAATTGGCAAAAAAAAACCAGAAAAATAGATTTAATAATATAAATATCAATAATAATAATTAATAATATCATTAATATAATATAATTTCCATGTTTAAAAACAAAGATTTTTATATATAGTGTTTGTTAAAAAATCAGCTACATTCCCCCCATGACAAAATCATTTGACCGCCACTGTTGAACAAAATTATACAAAAAAAAGTACAAAATACTGCCAAGATTAGGTACTATTATTCAAAAGTGGCCGTGCTAGTGATACGGACCTCAATTGGAACGGTGGTATAAATAATAATGTAAATATATGTATAATATACATATATCTATATTATTATTTATGTACATTGTATATGCAACTAAATTATAATATTTACAATAAACTTTAAGTACTATCGTGCAAAAGCGTAGTTGAAAATAATAAAATGTTTAATTTACCGAAAATAATTTTTTCCCATTATTATATAGCTTGAAAGTTATGTTTTCATCCTAACGTTATACGCCTGGCGATGCTGCAGTAGTACACGTTTATTATAGTTTTCTAATCGAACACGACTGCGAGAGAAATGTTGACGGAATGTAATATTCACGATTCGTCAATTATTTCGAGAATCGAATTACGTTTTTCATGGTTTGACGACATACCATCATCGGCCTGTACCGCAATATTTCAATTGTCACGCAAAGCAAATAATGTAATACTGGTAATACTGTAAAGGTACGCATCCATACGTACGCATCGTACGTATTGTACGGATCGTTGAAACGGATCAAATTGTGATAGTGCGTCCACTGTACCGGTAGCAATCATATTGCCGATGCGACAGTCGGTTTTTTTTTAGTAACATTCGCATTATCGTAACGAAATCCGTATGACGTCATCCGCACCAGTCCGAAAAGTTGCCCCTTCGATCAATTTCGTCGGCATTACTGACGGACTGATACGTGCGATCCGTCCCCTGCCGGTCAGTGGATGCATATGTATAACTTACTATACTAATAATTCTGAAATTCGTTTCATACGATCCGTACGATACGTACGATGCATACGTATGGACGCGTACTTTAATACGTATATTTACTTAGGACGATCTGATGATTTTTGTCATATTTACATGGTATTCATTAATAAGATAAAGACATAAACACGGAGTACATTTTAAACTCGACGATTATTCCTCCGTATTTATTAAATAAAATACCATACGTTTGATTTAAATGAAATAATTAAACAATATATTAAAATTTTAATTGACAGTTTTAATTTATTTATGTACATTCGTTAGTATGGCAATAGTTTCAACAATATTTTGTGTTATAAGTTTGAACTTGGAATCTAAACCGAAAAAAAGTGTCTCAAAAACACTGCATATTCGTATTAGAGGTAAAGACTTGTATAATAAAAGTTAAGCTACACATTCTCGGTCACATTTTAACTAGGTAATAAATAAATAATAATCCATCTCTACTTCCTTATTTCCATTTCCAATGATAAAATTACATTTGAAACTTTTTTTTTTTTAGGCTTAGAAGTCATGGAGATTTATTGGCCTCCGAAAATATTTTCTTCCTCTGCTTTCTATCAACAGTATGTTACCAGTCCCAATTTTTCGCGATCTTCTTTATGGTCTCTTTTCTCTCGCATCATATCCACTATTGCTCCTTCAACATTATATTCATACCAACTCATCGTATATGGCATGTCCATTATACCAATGGTCTCTCTGATAAATTGTATTTATTTTGTACAATTGATATAATTAGTTGGGCGTTAGTTTTTAGTTACCATTGTTGTCCCATTGTCGTACACGGGTCCATACAATTTCCTAAATATACATAAATACATAGGTAGAATTTTAAAATCAATATTAATTAATCAATTAAACCTTAAGCGCAAGTAATCAACAATAGAGTTTTATGGATAAATAAGTATGAATAAAAATGTTTGATGTTATTTGCAATTTTCTATAATAAATAAATGGTAAGGTTGAACAGATTTTTATCACTTTTTAATTTCATGTATTTTTCCACTTTTATTGTTGAGATTATAGGGTACTGTATACAATTTTAATTTATGCAACTCAAATGTTGACACTGTATAATTTTGTTGTATACCTGTTAATCTAACCCTGTATTATATAGGTATATTATTTACGAAGTATCTTTCTGCATGTCGAAAAACGTTTATTTTCTACCCACAAGGGATATATTTTCTATATGTACAAACTTATAGGACTATTTCATAGTAAACGATTATACAATCGCATGATCTCTTAAATGTTATGGAACCATTGGTTATAATATCCTAGAATAATTTATTCTATACTAATACTTAAACTTTCGATATATATATATATATAATTTAAATTCTATATGTGTGTATACACTATCTTCCTATATTCTCAAAAAAGACTCAGTTCTTTAAAAATAAAACGTCATATATGACTCAAGTTATTAACCTTTGCGCCTTTATTTTAGTATTCATACAAATTCACAATAGCTTGTTATTCGAAGCGTGTAAATTCTATGGTTTATTATTATTATTATTATTTAGACGAGTTCTGTGTTTTAATACTTCGCTTCATGTTTTAATTCAGAATCACATAGTGAGAACTCTCTTATAGTATTTATATTATTTGACACATAGCACCATAGCGGTGGTATACATGTATAGATGAACGACATTTTAAAAGTATTTGCAATGAATGTTCGAACACACATAAAAAATAATGTTCAAAATTGAATAGTACAACATACGAAAAAGTATGCCGAATATTTTTAATTACATTAGTTTAAACACTTATTAGAATACGGAAAGTAAAAAAAAAAAAATTGGTTAATTATTGATTGCACTAGTATCATACAATTTGGTAATATTTAGATAAATTCACAAGTTTAAAACTGTTAATAGTTTGATTAGATTTCGATGATGAATAAGAAAAAAAAAAAAGAAGAAAAAAAATGGTTTTAAGTAAGAATATGAATGTTTAAAAAAATTCAACTACAGAAATAAATGTTTACGAAAAGTAGTATAAAAATTAGCTATGTATTTTCTGGAATTATAATAATAATATGCTAAAAGTTGTTTAAGGAATACTATTCAAGTTCGTAAGTATCTTTATTATAAATGAGCTTACAAATATTGAGACTTATCGATGATTTTGAACATTTTCAGAATTGAATAAATAGTATATAAGGTTATGATATTATTAAATAAAATCTCAAAATGATTTTGTCATTAATAATTCCACAAGAACTGAATTTGTAGAATTTTATAATAATGTCTTTGTTTTAGTCTAATTATTTATTTACATGATAAAATATTATAAAAATATACTTAATAAATATTTTATTTACATTAAACTTTGCACGTTCCATACATTTTGACTTTTGAGCATGTTTATAGGATGTTTAGTTGTAAATATATAGTATACCATAAATGTTCATAGTTAAAACCTACCAAAAAAAAAAAAAAAATGGGTAAGTACCTAGTCATATATAAAATAAAAGGAAAATCAAACAAGCTGTACGTATTCACACAGAAAAGTTTATTCAATTTGTCTTCCGCTTATGAGGATAAAACGGAAAAAGTAAACGACGTTGGTTACAAACAACAATTATTTTGAATTTCATTTTTAGTTTATATATATGTTTACAGGTATACATTTATACTCATTAGAAACACTATTTAAGCTCGTTGTTTTGAAATGTTTAATCAGAAATGAACTATTTGTTTTTATTAATTGTATTACACAAATTATATTTTTGGTGTTTTTTAATTTATACAAATTATTTTCTAAAAAAAATGATATTTGGGTTGTGTCTATAAATATTACACATCCCAATTTAAGACGTGTTGGGAATAGATAATGCAAAATGTATCTAGATAAAGATGAAAGATAATATGTCCAAATTCATCTAGATAAAGATAATAGATAAAAAAAAATTAAAATATCTAGATAAAGATAAAAAGATAATTTCATTTTTATCTAGATAAAAAAAGATATTTTCAAAAAATGTTATTTTTTGGTCAATATTTCATATTGTAATAATATCTATAAAAACTCAATTTTAATCATTATTATCAATAGGTACATAGGTGTTTAATGTTTATTGTAGTAATGTTGTGTACCATTAAGCAGTATTAATATATAATGTACAATATCTAATGATAGTTAATCACTAAAATGTTAAAAAAAAAAAAAAAAAAAAAAAAAATGAAAATTGCTCTGTGCGTATCAGGATGAATACAGAATACATAAAGTTAACAATATTGTTTTCCATATAATATTAATTTGATGATTTTCATTATTCTTTAAGTAGTTACGACTTTACGGGTTCCAAGAGTGAAGTAATGACTATTCAGCATATAAGTTGCATGTGTATACTAAAATCAAATATCTACTATATTTGGAACTTTCATGGAAAAATAAGAAATTAAGTTTAAAAATACCAAAAATATTTACCCGACATGAAAATTTAAACAAAATGCCATACCAAGAAATAGTAATTACTTATTAATAATACACGAATTATGATTATGATTACAAAATCTATATGTATAAAAGAAAGTCAGGTTATTTACAGAATTTATAATTCAAGAACGGCTGGACCCATTTTGAAAATCTCTGATCTGTTGGATTCGTCTCCGTACAAGAATAAAAATAATTCTAGTCTTGGCAAGAATTCAGACAATTATCTAGATAAGTAAAAATTTTATCTTAGATAAGTAATTAGATAACTTAGTGTTATTTATCTAGATAAGATAAAACATGAAAAAAAAAATCTATATAGATAATTTATCTAGATAAGTCCCAACATTGGACGTAATTTTAATATTATATAAGACAAAATTCAAATCCGCATCAAATCTGAAATTTTAGACTATAGTATTATGTATTTTCAAATCAAATCTCTGTTATAATCATCTGCTACAGTCAAATGTAAAAAATTAATACTGTCGCAATGCCTTAATATAGTGATCATATGGCCATACTCGTATATACTGTATATATTTGAGTTAAAAACACTCCTAGTAATTGCCCAAAGTCTTGTTTTGAGTTAAGTTTGACGTCTTACAAAGGTTGGCATTCTTCCGAGATATTGATACGTGTTGCACGGATAGTTGAAATAGTTTTATTTTTTTTATTTAAAATTTATGCAGAACAACAGCTCCAACTTCTAAGCATGTTGATCCACTAAACTTTTCTAGAGTTTTGTGCGCTGATACTCCGGGAAAATCAGACTATTAACATAATTTTTCTTAGATTTTAAAAAATTTAAAATATACAAACCGAGTATAATCTTGTCCCTCCTTCCGTTATTGATCATGATTAATTACTTTTCTAAGAATTGATGTTGGAATTTATATTTAATTGAATGTTTTAGTTTTATAATTTAATGATTGTTATAATTTATTTAGTTTATATTGGCATCCGAAATTGGACCAATATTATAAGTATACGATTAATATGTAAAATAGGTTATTAATAACAACTATCATTATGTATTGTCGGTATGTACTTTGCATTGATTGTTGTTACTAACCGACTATACTACTATTATAAATAGTTAGACAGTGTTTACAGTTGTGGTTGAACTTTTTTTTTTAAAAATCATTTTAAGAATTATTTGGTGAATTATTTTAACTGTTACATTATATACTTATATATATATATATATATATATAGTACTCATATTTTATTACTTCATGTTACCTGTTTAACAATGGTACACTAGGCGTTATTTTCGTAATAAATCCTCAAATTGTATAAATTACAAGTTTTTGGACTGTAGAAGCGATGTAATGTTAAAAGTTTAAAACAATTACTACAGTGAGCCAACTATTCTTGTGTAAAACGAAACAAAACATAAAAACTATTTCTTGTATGATAAATTAAACTTTGAAATTTGAATATCTTCTATGTACATACTAATTATATCTTGAACATATACATTTTAGGTTTATAACATTTTTAATATTTTTTTGATTTGTATTTAGACGTATAGTATGTTTTAAAATCTTGTTTGTATATAATCTTCAATGTTATTATATTACATTATTACGATATATACCTATTTTTTTAATTTTGATAAATTTCTGATACCTTAGATAAATTGTTTTTGAAGCAGTATAATATACGCGATAGTAATATATACAATAATAGATATTTACAGTTTTATTATAGATTACTAATATTACAACAATAACTAATAAAAATTAAGGAACAGAAAAAAATAATCTTGGTAAACATATCAACAGTGAAAGAGTTTTTTAAATATTTTTAATTTGATTAGATCGTAGAATTACATAAAAAATAATTTCATCATTATTTACACGAAAGATTTAAGTATTAATTCATTCAATATCGAATTTTAATTTTTTTATTTTTTTTTTTTAATGATATATTATGTAATTCTTTTAAAATTACTTCTTCTCCTTTAAAAAAAAAGTAAATATGATTTGTATTATTTAGAGAGCTTAGAAAAGTTACCTAAATTAAAAGTTAAGACTATTTCAATTATATTCTTTTTAGGTTTAAAAGTATATTACACTTAATTAATAATTCATTAACGTATAATCTATGTTGACCTTATTGTGGTGTAAAAAATGTTTAGTTTTTTATTTCAATAACTAAATGATATTATAATTACATTAATTTTTATAATTGCATGAATAGTGCAATAATTTACAAATGGTGTACCGGTTATATATTTTGGATTTAAAAAAAAAAGCGAGATCAATTATAAAATTTTGTTTTTTAACTATCTTTTATTAGATAAATTTTGAATAGTGATGTAATATGCCACATATTAATAATATAAAACAATATTGTAACACATAAAAACCTGATGATGTGTAACATGCCATTTGTTAAATATAAAAATAATAATGTACTTAAGAAATTGTACGTATGTGTAGCGCTTCACATAATTAAAAAGACTAATAACTAACATATTGTTATATATTAAGTGTATATAGTATATATTATCAGAAAACAATATTGTAAGCGTGCGTACGTATTTTCTACTAATATGTTATATTCACATTTAACTATAAATTAAGTAATAAAAACCGAAGCGACAAATGTCCGAACGTTACATTTGCACGAAGTCAATTACAAACATATATAAGGGCTTCGGATTGACACAAAATTCAGACGTACTGGTATAGAAACTAGTATATAAAGTAAAGTATATTTATTGAACTTGTTCCAGTTTTAGCACTAAGTACTTAATATTATTGTGATACTGTTGAGTAACCGGCGGCACGCTACGGTGAAGTAGCACTAAAATTCTTATATTTTATTAGGATAAATTAACTCTAAATTTACCTAAAAAATAGCTAGGAATATATTTTATTAGAAAGTGGAAGTTATGAATATCATATTACTGGTTTGAAATTGTATCTGTAAATTCTGGGTTACTTTAATGAAGTATATCTTATCATATCATATATGCGATGAGTAGCTAGAATAAATCCAAAAGTTATTTGGATAGAGTTGCTCGAGTATCGAAAATGTAGAATAATTTTTTCAATAATGTATAGTAAGAATTAAAAATCACATACACATGACAATTGAACAAACTGTATAATTAATTCATTTTATAAATAGGTATTAATTACATTTTAATAGATGAGTTGTATAAACGTATATTTTAAGGTAACTTATAATCTTATGAGCTATATAAATACAATATTGATTGATATTGGCATATATTTATAAAGTATATTGACAAATGTCAACATTGACACAAAATTAAAAATAGAGCTTATATAATAGTTATAATTATAAAATAAAAACTTGAACGAATATTATCTTATTATGTTGTGAATGAAAACTGCACAAGTGCTATATTTATATATACATGCATATGATTTACACAAGCTCATTATTTTAAGTGGACCGAGTTACATCTAGGAATATATTAATGATTTATGTTTTTTTATTAAAAAAAAAATGTCACCATAGTCTAGTCGAATTCTAAATTTCTTTCAATTAAAATAATTTGATCATTTTCGTTGTTAATAAAGTAGTATTAAGATTCAATTTTCAAATGGACATATCAATTATTATTTTACACTAATTATTTAATACACCGACAGAGTATTAAATTTTGAAAATGTTTAACTACAATTTGAGACATATCTTTCTTAATAATTAAAATTTATAAAGGGAGTAATAGAGATTTAATAAACATTCTTAAAATTAATAACAAGTGAAACAGTTTTCTATTCCTTCAATCGAAAAAATTATGAATAATAAATAGTACAAAATATATTAAATTTTTAATAATAAATTTATTTCTAATATATTTTTTTGAAAAATGATATCTTCTAGAATTGTAATTTAAAATGCAGTTCTATTGGTTGTCATTAAAAAAAAAAAACTTGATGATTCAATAACGTTATGTACAATTACGTTGTGTAAAACACAAGATAAAACATAAATTTCGAATCTTCCTAGACGTGGTTCACAATAAAAAAATCCTGCTGTGTATTTAAAAAATATCATATTTTGTCAAATAACGTCGATTTAGTTCTTCTTTTCCTATACTTTTTCTTCATTATCACCAGGTCCAGCGGTTGATCTCACGAACTGTAACATCCAATTAACATAAATAATTTTACTATCGAACAAAATAATTTTTAATTTATAGTTGGCTTGTTTTTTTTATGTAATTTTTTATATTATATGTAATTTTTCTTGTCAGTTAGGTTTTAAATATTCATAAAAATTATATTGTGTATTACAAAAAATTTATATAATTTGCTATTATTCCTTGAGCTCAAAAAATGAAAAAAGATAAATATTTAATGCAACCGATAAGCATATATTAAATAATTAATTTACAATATAAATATAAGATACTTTGAAAAATGTATCATATGAGTATATTATAGTATCATTACATTTAATGGTGTTTATCTAGAAGTTACTATAAAGTAAATTTAATACAATTAAATAATTAAATATTTAATCAGTATCTTAATCACTAATATTTTATCATATTAAAACGATCAACAATTAGCATACATAATTTATATCATAAATATAGATAAACCATATTTATTTAATTATTTATGTATATATGGTAGTACAAGTATACCTATGTATACATTTTATTATTTTTTAGTCTTTTAGTAGTATACTTATTTATTTGTTTACTCTATTTTTTATTGTATTTATTTATCTATTTACTTATTTATTATTATAATAATACAATTTTACTATCAATTTTTATTTTAAATTTTTATTATCAAAACGACAATCCAATAATTTAAAGACTATATAAATATATTTAACTACCTGTGAAATAATGAAAACTTAATATTATACAAATAAATCACATGGATTATCTAAAATGTGCTAAATAATAATTAATAGAATACATTTGTTATAATAAAAAAAAAGTATTATTTTTGTTAACTACTTTTATAAATGCATTGATTTGATCTTATTAGAACATGCAAAGAAAGCAAATAAAAAAAAAAACATAATAATATTGTATCAAATGAATAATTCATGCGATAATCAAAGCAACGAAAATTCGGAAAAATTAAAGCGAAGAAGATAATATTTAAAAGTTGAAAAACTTAAGAACAAAAAAATAATGATAATTCTATACAAAATTACTAATATTCTATAACTATACATATACCTACTCAAAAATTGTTTGGGTCATGAAGTTTGGTGCTGTTGTTCGGATGACGATTTTATTTAGTGATAATTCACTGCTTAAAAGTTATTGTTTAAAAAAAAATGGTATAAAACCAAAATTAAATTTTCAATTGTAATATCTATCAGTGATTATGATTTATAAGATATAACAATAAAACCGATTCAGCGGTTTAATAATACACAAATTTCATTTTTGCATATAAAGGTTACTTTAATAATTTTGAGTTACTTTAAGTGGTTCTACATAATTCTTCATAATTTATCAAACATCATATACATCAATCATTAAAAATAACTTTGATATAACGAAAAACTCCATCGAATTAAGAGGTTTATTCTAAAAAAAGTGTTAAAATATTAATTAGGTATCTATATCAAGAGTGTCTGACAATGAAAATTAAATTATAGTTTATAATCTTATTTATATTAATATGATATGGCTATGACTTATGGTAACACAATTGATAAAAGTATTGCTAATCATAATTTAAATTGTAGAACACAATAATAACAATAAAAAAAAATCGTCTGAGTAAGTGTAAAAAAGAGAATTATAAGTATAGTAAAATACCTAAAATTTATTGAGATTTAATAAGCAATACAAACATTTTTTATATGAATATATTTTAAGTTAAGGAATTGTTAAATTTCTGTGTACTTAAATGAGTTGGCGAGGAGTTTTTTAATTTTTCTATTCAACCTTTGAAATTTATGCTTCATATGGGTAGTATGTATTTCTGTAATATATCCACATATTTCAGTACTAATAAAATTATTCGTTAATTTAAGTTTAGTTTATAGACATTTTTTTGTCAATTTAAAAAAAAGTTCTTAAAAAATATAAATATATTTTAAATATAAAACTATATTTAAATTATATATATATATAATATTTAGTATTTATTCACGATACCACAACTTTACCAAGTTTAGAATTCTGAATAATAATTTAAATATTTATGTTTCTACTTTATCGGTTTTTACTAGTAGTCCCTATTTCACGTATACACGTTTTCACGTATTCACGTGAAATTAACTTTCGGAATTATTAAACTTAAAAAATCCGTATACACGTGTAATTAATCACGTATTCACGTGTTAAAAAGTTCTAATATTTACTTCTTTAATGTTACATATAATAATTAGATTTATCCCAGGATTGAGGAATATTTATTTTCATAAAGATATACAATAATTAATTATAATAAATATAAAAATATATTTATTAATATAATTATATAAAATATATTTTATTTGATATTAGGAAGTATAAGTACCTAACTTATAACAAAAGTAAATAATAATCAGATAATTCAATCGACAATTGCTGTATATAAAGGCCAGTTACTGTATATCCGTACGGCCGTGCGGTGTATTCGTGAATACGTGAATAACGCTAATTCACGTGTATTAAATATACGTGATTGTAAATTTTCCATTCACGTGAAACACGAACTCCGTATTCACGTACATATTAATTTACATTTTCAAACGAGACCTCTAGTTTTTACACGTAGTTGGAAATGTTTTTAACCCTCTCAGACCCAAAGTACACTGTAGTGTACCATAACTGTAAAAATTTTTGATGCCTGATTAAATTAAGATATATTCACGGAAGTAGTCTTGTTTTCAAGAGGAACTTGTATAGAAATTTTATAATATAATCGATAAAACCCCCATATGTTATTAATATGACTAATATTCGTTAATTTACAAAAAGATTGAGCATATTTGATAAGAATGATTTGTGTTTTTATCATTAATTTTTCTTGTAGTTGTAGGACTATTATTGTTTCGGTGATTTTTATGGTAGTCAAAGATATTATAAATATCGTAAAAACATAATTTCTATTTCTATCTAGTGGTTGTGTTACGAATTATAACTGTTGGAAACGATGTACACTATGGTGTACCCTGGATCTCTACGACTTTATTTTGCAAATTTTGCCGTTCCGTAACGAGGCTGTTTGCAATTCACTGTGTAATCCATCGACAACATTTAGTTGCGAGTTTTGTTATGATTATCATTTAGTAGCTCCGTAACGTAGGTGATAATCATAACAAAATATCAATAATAAAAACAAGAATTGATACTAATTATTGCTATTGACAATTATTACACATTATTACTGATTATGAGATATTATGTTGTTATCAACTACGTATTACCTATACCTAAATATTAATTTTTATCGTTAGTAGTAAGTAGAAAGTACCAGTGTTAGAAATTTATAAAATGTTGAGTGACGGCGACGTGTCAGATATAAGTGATGAAGGCAACGAATCGTTTGATGATAATTGTTTTCCTATTGAAGAACTTGATAACTTGTTGGACGAATTTGATGTATCAGGTTTAAACCTTTTGGATCCTGGAATCGAGCCTACTGTGATGGTTGAATCTGATTTTAGTCCTACAGACAAACGTGACTTTCGATGAGTTCAAAAACCATTTAAGCCACCCACTATTAATTTAGAAAATATAGATGAGTATGTAAATGCAATAAAAACTCCCATGCAATATTTTTCTGAATATTTTGGGGATGATATTTTTACAAAAATATCATTCAATACTAATTTGTACGCAACACAAAAAAATTTAGGCTCTAAGTTGAAACCCACCGACGAATATGAGATAAAAAAAACTTATCGGAATACACATATTAATGGGGTGTCTGAAATTTCCTTGTGTACGAATGTATTGGCAAAAAGATTATATAGTAAATTTAATAGCTAAAAATATGAGCCGAAATCGATTTTTTATTTTGAAAAAATAATTTCCATGTTATTGACAACAATGACATACCACAGGGTAACAAAGACAAATTTATAAAGGTACGCCCTTTGTACGATTTTTTTTTACAAAAATGTAAAAAGCTTCCCGTGGAAAGAAATATTTGCGTGGATGAACAAATGGTGCCTTTTAAAGGCCAGTTGTCCATAAAACAATATGTAAAAAATAAGCCTATAAAATGCGGAATTAAGATTTTTCTATTATATGGAGAAAGTGGTTTAATGTGATATTACTTATTTTTTTTTATCATTAACGTTATTCATTTTTAATACGTTACTCAATGAAAGTGATAACATTTTTTTTTTATTTCATTCATATAAATTCTACTTTTAAATAGATTAAAGCTCATAAGTTATTTCTAGTTGATGTCCTTACAAATACTTTTTCTCATATTAGATCAAGATATTAACCTTTATGTTATTTATGTTAAAACTTTCCTACTTTGGACTTAATATTGTTTCCTTTTTTGAACATATCCAATTTATCCATGTCTTCAGTAGTGTGTTGACGTTTCGGAAACCATTAAAGCAGAGGTTCCCAAAGTGGTCTATATCGACCCCCTGGGGTCGATTCTGACCTGCAAGGGGTCCATGTCAATGAAAAAGAAAGTTGGGGGTGCATCATGTGTAAATAGGGGTCCACGAGCGTTATAAGTCAAAATGCGTGTGTCGTAATTTTTACGAATAATATGTGTGTGACGAAGATAACGATTATTATAACGAACATTGTCGATAACGACTAATGGAGTCTAAGGTAAATATCGGAATGTTAAGATAAGATTAAATGTACACATTACACATTCAACCGTATATTTTTAGGTCTCACAGTACCATAAGAATGGTTGTTTATCGAAACATGATATCGGTCAACGCCGATGGTCGGAATATATATTACTGTACGTTTTGTAATTTAGTTCATCCGTGACAGTCGATTACCGATCATACGTCGTCGTCGTCATCGTCATCGTTTGCCATTTTTCAAAGTTTTATTAATTCATAAATCGGTTGATTTTTTTTACAAATATAACTGCTATTAATTATGGCTGAATCTAAAAAGAAATGTAGGCAATATAGCATTGATTATTTGAAGTTCAGCTTCATTCCATCATTGCCGGACAAAACCCTACCTATGTGTCTTTTATGCAACAAAGTCTTAAGCAACGACGCTATGAAACCATCAAAGCTAGAAGATCATCTGAAAAGGTGTCACCCTGAAAAAAACACGTAAAGAATTAAAATACTTTCAAACACTGAAAGAAAAATTTCAGAAGAGACCCACGATGGATAGTATGTTTGCTGCCACGTTAAAAAAAGACGACGATGGCTTGCGGGCGTCTTACAATATCTCACTACTCATAGCAAAATCAGGTAAGCCTCATACTATCGGGGAACAACTAATTTTGCTAGCCATTGAAGAGGTCTTAAAAACTGTTTTACACAGACCTGCATATGATATACTTAAAAAAATTCCTTTAAGCAACAATACGGTTCAAAGACGTATTGATGAAATGAGTCATGATGTTGAAAGTTATTTGTGTAATTATTTGCAAACAACGTATTTTTCAATACAACTAGATGAGTCAACTTTGCCTGGTAATGAAGCACTATTATTGGCATATGTTCGTTTTGTTATGGACCAAGAAATCCATGAAGAACTGCTATTTGCAAGAATTTTGACTACAGACACAAAAGGCGAATCCATATTCAATGTTTTGAAAGATTATTTCATGGAAAAAGCAATCCCTTTAACAAATATAATATCAGCAGCAACAGATGGAGCACCTGCCATGGTTGGGCGCTATCGTGGTTTTCTAAGTCATTTAAAACAGTATGTACCCGGGCTGTTTGCAATTCACTGTGTAATCCATCGACAACATTTAGTTGCTAAAACTCTAAATGCCAGGTTACATCAATCTCTTCAACTTATCATAAACGCAGTAAACAATATTCGGAGTAACGCATTGAATTCTAGATTATTTGCAGAGTTATGTAAAGAAAATGACGACACCTTTCATCGATTACTCCTTCACACTGAAGTAAGATGGCTATCAAAAGGATTATGTTTGACAAGATTTTTTTTTTCTTTTTGAGACTGTTTTAGAGTTTTTGGATAATAAAGATCCTACATTAAAAGACAATTTGATCAAAAGGAAGCAAGACATTGCTTATTTAACAGATTTATTTTCTAAATTTAATGAGGTTAACTTGCAGTTACAAGGCGATAATTTAAATTTAATAAAAACAAAATCAATCATCGCAGCTTTTCTGGTCAGAATTAATTTAATGAAGCAAAACATTGGACGACGTGAATTTTCTCACTTTCCCAAATTGTCACGTATGAACTGTCAGGGTGATGACGTTTCGGCTTACGTTCAACATTTAAATGCCCTTCACACTGACTTTAAAATCAGATTTGAGGATATTTTGACATTGGAAATACCACAGTGGATTATTAATCCATACATTGACATTGAAGAATCGGATATCGTATTACAAGAAGAACTGATCGGAAAAGGTACTAACGAAGAACTTAAAGGACAATTTAGAAATAGGTATCAGCAATTCTGGCTTCAGAGAGACATACCTGCTATTTATCCTGGTTTATGGAGTATCGCAAGAAAGTTTTTGATAGCTTTTCCTTCATCATACTGCGTTGAAAGGGGTTTCAGCACAGTTGTCAATCTTCTTACAAAAAAAAAGAAACAGATTGGAAATTACCGATAGAGGAGATTTGAGGTTAAATCTGACTAGTTTAAAGCCAAATATTGAAAATTTACTTTCAAAGCATCAGGCTCACCCTTCCCATTAAAAATATAATTTTTTAACGCTAAATTTGAATTTTTTTCTATGTTATTACATTTAATTTGTATTTTTTATAATTTTAATTATTAAAAAAAATTATTTGAATATTGTCATTATTAAATAAATTAAGATATTATTAAAAACAACACGTTTTTTATTTAAAAAAAATTGTGTTCCATAGGTGAATAGTTCCGTGTAATCTATAAAAAAAACACCTAGATGAATTTGTATAAATTTAATTTTAGGAGTCTACGAAAATGGAAAAAATTGGCACGTGGTCTACGGGGAAAAAAAGTTTGGGAACCTCTGCATTAAAGGTTCCGTTTTCAGAGTATATGCCTGACTCTCCCAGTGTTGAAATATATACCGGGCGCGGTCTAATTGTGTCCCCTGACACACTTTGTATCCTCTGAAAATCAAATTTTGTCTCCTGAATTAAAAAGTGTGTCCCCTAAAATCAGATGTATTCTAGGCCCTGATATTGGGCATTTTTTTTATGAAGACAATACAACTAAAAATGGTAATTATTAATTTCGTATTATCTGTATTATTGTAAATGCGAAAAATAAGAAATAAAAATAAATTAGATAAAGTTATAATAGTTCTAGAAATGTATATTTATTCCACATTCATTTTACACTGATTTGCTGTCATAATTAGGATTAATAAAATTCAATCGCGATACAGCTTAAACGAATTTAACATACATTATTAAGTCAAATAATAAATAGAAAACTACGTATTAATGACATAAAAAGACATTAAAGGCATATTTAAAGACATTAAGTTATGAACAATTGAAGTCATTAAAGGTTGCCAAAATTTACAGTAAGAATTATTTGTGAATATTATAGAAAATTTCAAAGTACTTGTATATTGGTCGTTCCTGATAATACAAACATAAAATTTAAACAAAGTATACAATTAAACATTCTAAGTCTAAAGTTTCGAATGAAACAAGGAGGAAAACGATTAATTTTTAAAATATAGAATAACGTTCAAAACTATGGGTATTACAATATTAAAAAAGAAAGTTAAGTTAATAAAGTTGGGTTTCATGAATTTTGATTAAAAATTATAAACCAAAGTTTATTATGATATGAATATCAATTAATATTTCGAAATATACAATTAACTATAGAAGAAAAAAAATGTAACTAGTGACAACGTATTTCGCTTATACTTTTATAATATACAGACAGTTAAATCAGTAAATGATAAGAAACTTAATACGAAATGAACACAGTTAGATGAGGATTCTGTCTAATTAAAAGTATTGAAGTATGAATTGCAGTTGCTCCAATGTTATTTTAAAGACTGAAGTATTATTAAATTAATCTATAGACCTTAACTACCAATATTCTATAGTATCTGAAATATCCACATTTTAGACGATAGTCTATTTCACCTGTCGTCCACTTACAACATTGTAATTATTCCTGTATTATCTTCTATTGTTTACCATCAAAAGTTCTACCTAATGAGTTATAAGTAATACGAATAACTTTGTACAAGTTGTAGTGTACATGTGAGATTAAAATATACCGCCTCAAAAAGTTAAGGGTCCCGTCACTCATTATAAGTATTGCGGATTAGTAGGTACGGTTTTGCTGGATACTCGTATCTGTGTATTTCAGAAATTGCAGGCCAAAACAAATGTACTGCCAAATTGAAATAAGATATTGAATATACGTTTGACACAAATGCAATCGAGTCTCTCCATACTATATATATATATATAATAGACATTGTGTATAGTGTATTTTATTGTAGTCTACTTCATATAACAATACGGTTAGAGCGTTAAAAATAAAATTTAAAAAAATAATAGGTTGGTATAGGTACATGAAGCGACAGTTATAAATTACAACGTGATACGATTTTATTAGATATCGAATTGTTGATATCATTGTCTGTATAATAATTTGTGATAAATCATGAATAATTATGAACTATTATTTATAAGTTTATTTTATATTTCCATTATACTTTTTTTTCTATTTAAAAAAAAAAGGATTTACAGAGTTATTAATTTTGAACATTTAAAATTAAATTTGGACCCTTATTCTTGACGAAATTTAAGTAACCTATAAACCATTAGAAAATAAAACTTTTAAAATTAAAATGGAAACCTTAAATTGTTTACCATTGTCCATTAATAATTGACATAGTATTTATTTATAATGAGTTGAAGTGGTTCATTTACCTGTATTGAAGTAGCTATTTTAATTGGGTTTTTTGTTAATACGTCAATGTGAATAACACACACACACACACAAAACACACGTACATGCATTTGTGCACAATCGTAATAACGTGTGATCGAGAAGTCGCGCACATCAAAATGAATGTGTTTGTTAATAGTATTTTTATTGAATTACTTTTACTTTTATTTATAAACACAAATACAAAAATATTCCAAATTAATTTATAAATATTAATTTAACATGTTTTATAACATATACTCAAAATGGCTGCCTTGTTCATTAATGCATGCACGAACCCGTTTTACCACGTTTGTGGCCACTTTGTGCAATACTCTCACATTGATTAAGTTTATCTCCGTTGTTATGTTACTCTTCAATTCATCCAATGTTTGTGGTCTATTTTTATAAACCCTTCCTTTAAGATAACCCCATAGGAAGAAATCTGGAGGTGTTAAGTCGGGAGAACGGGGAGGCTATAATCCTTTGGATATGATGCGCTCGCCAAAAAACTCGCGTAAAAAATTCATTGTTCTATTGGATGTATGACATGTGGCATTATCTTGTTGCAACCAACAATCTCCTTCATCGATTTCAAGCAACGAAATAAATTGTGTTATAATGTCTTGGTATACAACACTGTTCACTGTTGTTTCAAAGAAAATAGGGCCCACTATTTGACGACGTGATATGGCACACCAAACTCCAATTTTCTGACTGTGCAAAGGGGTTTCGTGAAGGGCATGCGGATTTTCGGTGGACCAAATTCTAGAATTTTGACTATTCACATATCCACTCAGATGAAACCATGCCTCGTCACTGAAAAAAACACGGTCAAGTTCTCCAATTCCATTGCTATCGATAAATGAACGAAACCATCTACAGTACAAAAGGCGCTTTTCTTTATCAGGTTCTTTTAATTCATGAACACTACGAACATGATATGCATGAAATTTTAATTTCTTCATCGCTTTTTGAGCACTACCATATGAAATTTGTGAGTGTGCTGATAGTCTTCTCAAGCTTTTTGATGGTGAACGCAGCATCACATTTCTTACCTCGGCTAGTTTAGCGTCAGTCAAAACGGTAGGTCTCCCGGTTCTCTTCTTGTCTGAAACTGATCCGGTTTCACGGAAACGGGCGATTAATCTCGTTATGGTTGAATTGTTAGGTACTGCTATATTCGGATATTTCACTCGAAATTCATCAACTACACAAGCATAAGAACGGCTAGCAAAATAATGTTCAACAATAAACACACGTTGGTCTTGGGAAAACGACATGTTCACAGAGAAATAATCAAAGCACTACTAAAAGCGTCGTATCAAAAATACATATAATAATGACGTCTAGATTAAATGTCGAGAATACCCATAGTGTTATTTTGAAATAACCGATAAAATTTATTTATCACAACTACTATTTAGAAACATTTCTATTTTGGTGTGCGCGACTTTCCGATCACACGTTATTATGTAGGGACAAGTAATCTATCAATAAATTTATTCCTTCTCAATACTAGAACAAAATATTTTTATTAAACACGGATGATTGATATTTAAAATACAAACATATAGTTTTAATGAGCATACAAATTGGCTTGAAATAAAAGTTTTAGAAATTAATCAAAACTCTTATTATAAGTTTTAATTAATTTAAATATTCAGAATAAAAATATGAATTGTGGAAGAGTTCAAAGAGACAACTATACTTGATAAAAATAAATTGGGAAAATGGATTTTTTCCAAAGAACATTTTCAATAAAAACATAAATAAAACATTTTTAATGAAAATTATACGATTGATTATAAATATAGGTATATTATGTGTAAGTTTAAAATTAATTGTTGTAGCAAACCTAATCATAATCATAATTAACCACAATCATACATTAATATAATATGACTATTTTTTTCTTAATTTTTTTTTAAAATATTTCATGTATAAATACTAATGTATTAATAAAAATTTCAGAAAAATAATATTATTATTAATATTTGTATATAAAATAAGTAATTTTGTGTATTAAAGTTTTAAATATGAAAATAAATTGCTTTATTAAAATTCCCTTAAAAATATTGAAAATCTAGACAATTTTATATTCCAAGGAAAGAATTTTATACTTGTACAATCACAAGTATTTTTAACTTCTGTAAAATAAAACTGCAACATAAGTCACGTGTAATATTATACATCACATCGGAAATTAGATCACGAAGAAAGTTTGTGATAACATTTTATGCTAGACCTTTCAAACTGCCATAGGGAATTCGCAAATAATTTCAATATATTTATTAAATTTTCAGAATTTGCGTACTAGTTTCATTTCCAATATATATTCTATACATATTTTAACAGCTCATTTCAATCACTATCAAGTATTGATAGAAAATGTAATATAAATACTCGTAATTTGATAATGTTTGCTATATCATTTTTTTTTAATCTTGATATTTTTCATTTTAATATCAATAAATGAAATAATAATAATTATTCCATTTTAAAGATTTTTCTTTTTTTGAATATGTAAACTATAATAACTTTATATTTGAAAATACTTTGTCAGCTATTAGCTGTATATATATATTTATATATATACATGCATATTTATTAATTAAACAAAGAAGGTCAATGTTTAATAGATCCACTGAAAATAATAAGGGTTTGTTGCTGCTTTATAATAACAAAAGTTTTTGAAGTAAAAAAATAAAGGTCAATTGAATCGTAATTATTATTGTAAGCACTTTTAAAATTGTTTTCGCTTCCGTTGTTCACGAGCAAGAATGAACATTGGAATTGTACTGGCAAAAAAGCCAAAACACGCAACTGTTTTAAGATTATCTGGTAAATGGTTTCAGAACACGAGTAAACAAAATCCGCTTAAAAACAACAAGCTGCATGACCGGAAAAAAAACAAAGCTGGAACACGTAGAACCGGAAGTAATTGCTGCTACGGATTTTGAACTTGTCAATTGTCGGACGGAAATTCGTTTCGAAAACTTACCAACTGCTTATCGCATTTAAAATTCTTCCTAGGTCATCCCATATATTTTTTAAGATTATATGGTACACATGAGTGGGGTGTGTGTTTGTGTGTGTGTGTGTGTGTGTGTGTGTGTGTGTGAGACGTGCAACGTGCAAATAGTGAATAGCGGCTAACCTGACGTACCGAGACCGTTGTTGCTGTGTATGAATTGGCCCTAGTCCGGAAAAACATGAATTGCCACCGTCTTTTGATTTGGGCTACCACCTGTAAATAATAAGTATAAAACCATATGTATAACTTTAACCAGGTTGCTATTAAAAAACAATTTGCCATTATTTCCCCTTAATTTCGGAAATTAATACTTATACTAAAAAATTGATACAAATAATAATAGTTAGGTAGTAATAAAAGAAGACGGAACCTAACAAATGTTGTGTTAAAATCTTTCATGTTTATTCATTTACATTAATTTGGTATTATCTATATTATATTTTTTTAGACAGAAATAGAATTCGTACTTTTATGCCGATTCTTTAACGTTCATTGGGGAATAAAAAAATAGCCCTAGTTTAAAAAGCGTATGCATAAGACATAAATAAAACTTATAGTTTTCTTTTCTAAAAACTTATTGCTTCACTATCCCAATCCAATTTATTTGGTTTATAAATAATATATTTGACGAAGTAAATTGCTAGTTCATCGGAAATTCATCTAATACTTTTTTACAAGTACTCAATTTACTTTCCGAGCTTCATTAACCATATGATTTCAAAATAATAACTGTTATACATACCTCTCCATTGAGAAAACAAAACAATGTCGCCACACAAAGTCCCTAGAAAAAAAAACCCCAAAAAATTTATTAAGAAAGTAAAATATTTTAATAATATCGTAAATGAAAAATTCGTTTGTCAACAATTAAAATGTTAGCAAGACATTAAAATACAATTATTAGTTGCTTCTATTTTTATACAGAATACTGTATTGATGAATGTTTAGAGAGTGAGACATAATTAGAACTTTGTGCAAATTATGACAATCAATTACATCAGCGGTTCCCAAACATTTTTGGTTCGCGCATTCCCAAAACAAAAAAAAAAAAAAAATAATCGTGCCTTTCATGAATAAATAAAATAATATTTTTTTTATTATTTTAATAAAAGAAAATTACTGTCAGAATAAAAATAAATATATGATAATGTAATACCATATATATAGTGGTATACATTGCCTTGCGCCTCCCCCAATAAGTGCCTGCTTCTCACTATAGGGAGGCGCGCCTCACAGTTTGGGAACCACTGAATAACATAATATTATCATCGTATCGTATTATACTAATATCATATTATGAATAGTTTTGTTATATTTTTTTTTGGAAACATAAAAATACAAGGATAACTTATCGCATTCAAAAAATAAATCTTAGTTTTGAATATTTTATTTTGAAATAATATTAAAAACTGTTTTTAGAAGTACAATGTTGGTGCATTTATTTCTATGCTTTGCAAACGTAATAAAAATGTAATCATATGATTTTTTAGTTATTAATTGAAACTCACAATTTCCGTTTCTCAATTCTAGAAAGGTCTTTGTTATTAATTTGTTTGATAAAATGTTTAGCTGATCATAATATTACATACTTTTTTTCGTAAGCGTTTATACAATTTTAGTAACGACAAAATAAGTACATACATATATATTATTCGCCCATATGATATTTATAAATAGATCACTGATAAAAACCAATAATAAATATTACAAACGGCCCTGATCGGATTGGACTTCTTAAAAAAAATTAAGGAACGGGATTGGGTAGGGGCATTTTGTAAGTTTAAGTTTCGGGCCGGATCAGGCCGAAAAAAAAAACGGACAGTGCAGATTTCTAGTAGATGCTGATTCGGTCTATGTCGGTACTATGCCGAGCAACAAAATGAGTTTTTCATCCGAGTATTCGTCATGTGTAAATGAGACATTAGAGTCGAGTATAAATTATTTTACGATGAAATATTTATACAGCTTTGATGCTAATTTTGTTATTATACGAGTGGTTTTCCAAATATGACAATTAAATGTATACAATTACCTAATAAAATTAAAAAAAAAAAAAAAAAACATATCGGTGGTCAACATGAAATTATAAAAGCTTTATCATGATTTACTTTCTAAACGTCCACCAAGTACCTATTTTCTTAAGAACGTGCCATTGAATGGTAAACACTCAGTTTCAACATTTTATCAGATTTTTAATATCAAAATACAACTGTAAAAATAATAAACTAAAAATGTAACATAATAATATTCAATTAAATCTATTGATATCATGCTTATTAAAAATATAATACATAAAATTATAAACAAATAATATTAATTATACATAGATGAAAGTATTGTCTTCAGATAAAATCCCGGAATACTTGAATGGAATCAGTATATTAATTTTAGGTGTTGAAAACATTTAACTTATTTTGTTTGCAAATGTTATCAGAATAAATCAATTAAATAGGTGAAGTTAAGTCAATTTAGAACTTCCAGATGTATATATAGCTTTATAAATTTTTGTAAGCCTTTGATAACAATTTCTTGTATTTTTTAATATCTTTTTGCTTTTTATTTTTTTTATGGTTATTATGGTAAGTATTCGGAAAGATTTTAAATTATTCGTTGTGTAACGATAACAGCGGCAACGTAATAAAACTTATTTTCTATATTTTGATGTTTTCAATTCAAATTTTCATGTTTTAAAGTTTATGACGTTTTTTATAATTTAAATTAATTTTCCTGCTTAATATAATATAAGAGATATAAGTATGTTTTTTACGCCTTTCCTCCAACATAAACTAATATTCACATTGTTTTGTAGTTACTTTTCCAAGATTGTCATGTAATTGGAAGTCGAGACTGTGCCACGAGTCATTATTTTTTTATGATTGTTCTAGATGAATAATATACTATATATTTTATTGGGCAACAGTTAAAGAGTAGAAATTAATTTAATATTATGAAAGTTAATAATAGAGCAATATACATTGGAAGTTAAAGAAAACCACAAATAGCCAAGCCTGGGCAAGTTATTGATATTTTTAAACTCAGTTAAATCAAGTTGATTATTTGTTTATTTTTCTTTTAATTAAATTAATTCACATGTTAATCACATCGATCAAGTTTAAAATTAAGTTAATAAATATCGTTAACACAACTTAAATTCAATTAATAAAATTAATTAATTTAAAATACAAAATTGTTTTCATTAGGTATTGAAATAAATTACACCAACTTAATATTTACATAATAACTCGATAAAAATTAATAATAATTAAAACGTAAAAAAACTCATTTATGAATATTTTATAAATGTTCACTTTGTCTTGCATAAAGTTTGCAACATGGTTGTAGATACAGGGCCGTATCAAGATTTTTCGGGGCTAGGGGCAAATTAATTTGGAGGCCTTTTGACCATAATAATAAGATATGATAGACAAAATACTCACTGAGAATAACAAAATTCTTGCAAACGTATTTTTCTAAACCTTAACCAATCAAGCTCATTTAAATTCATGTACTGCATTACATACTTACATTATGTAGAATTGAAAATCATTCATTTTATTTATAATTTAATCTTTCAATATAATCGGACAAGTAACTACACGTTCACACGCGCGCGACATTAATCGCCGACACGTAGTGTAAAATTGCTCAATATAATCGAGGCTTTATTATTAATTACTATACATCAAGACTTTATGGGGGCCCGCTAAAAAATATTCCAATAATGGGGCCTGGGGATAAATGGTCCCATTGCTCCCCCCCTCTGAACGGCCCTGTTTCAATATATCTAAGGCTATGAGTATCAATATTGACATGGGCCACACTACAATGGCAATTGAAAAATAAAATACTGTTTCTGTGACAACAAGCCTTTAGCAGGTATTTCTTTATATGGTTTATCTAAATTTTGTTTATTTAACAAAAAAATCTTTAAATTAGCCGTTTTTTAATAAAATCACTCTTATAAATTACAACAACGGCAAAAACTATTTTTTCATTTAAAAATAAAAATAAAATTTATTAGGTATAGTATAGAGGCGTATACTGGCCTACCGGGATACCTCATAAAAATTATAAGATCTGGGCCTTCTACCAAATAGATACTTGTAGTTTCAGTTGAATTCAGTAAATTTATTATTTTTAACAATTTTAATTGAATAAATGAAAAGAAAAAATTACATAAAGGACAAATAACAAATTTCGTAGTACGTGTTTGAAAACCAACAGAGCAATACGTGTGTTATCTTTTGTGAGTGCGCATTTTAAGCTTCGATAGCAAACACATTATGACGCCTAATCGCAACTAATAAAGGTAATATGAATACTTTAGAATAACATTACGCCAACAAATGAACACTAATAAATTAGACTCATAGCCTTCAAAAATGCTTCCCAGCAAATCTCCATCAAACCTAAAACCTACAAATAAAACAAATACTACTAATTACAAAACAACAATATTCCATCTATAACCAAATCAAATATAAAATCAGCAAAAAAAATTTAATTCCATAGGTACATCTATCTGCAATAAAACCAGTTCACATATCGCTATAACTCCATCGCCAACATCACACAATCTACCTTTACCCTCTCAACACCCGACGCCAGCCGATCTACATACAACTCATTATCTTTTATCGGTACAAAAAATAAACTGAACTATGCTCTAGTCACGGCCAACTTAAACACGCCGAAAAAAGAACAGGCAATTATTATTTACCCGGTCGATGGACTATTACTCAAAAATTATATTATTGCAATTTGAGAAATTATCTCTCCAAGCAATATTAAATTTATATCAAAAATGTTTATGGGTCGTGTATGCGTTTTCTTATTTAGAAAACTAGTATTAAATTTTCTAACAGAAAAAATCACAAAATATACTAAAAATAAACCAACACATAATTCCTATATACAGACTCCTCAATCCTAAAAGAATTATAATATCAAATGTATGCCTCTCTATCTCTTAATCAGTCTCTACTCGATGTATTTATGCACATAAAAATTTCACCACTATCTGAAATAAATTTCCTTTATACTATCAAGATTAATTTATATATTACCTTCATTAGATTGAAGTTCTCTAACCACTTTTTCCAAAGTTAGGTTAAACAATAATGGAGATAATGTATCACCTTGCTTTAGCCCAGTATCCACTGTAAAAGGTGACGAAAGTTCGTTGTCTACTCTAACCCGGTATTTTGCCTCCTCCATACCAATTTTAGTTAACTTTATTAATTTATCCGGAAAACTAGAGTGATTACTTATGTTGTATAGGCTATTTCTGTGAACACTGTCGTATGCCTTCTTGAAATCAACGAACACCTGCCACATATTTTGACGGAATTCATACTTCTTTTAAATTATCTGTCCTATGATGGCTAGTTGTTCGATTGTTGACTTGTCTTTTCGGAACCCACATTGGTTCTCTCCCAAGCATTCTTCAGCGTAAGGTTTGAGACGGGCAAGCAGTAATTTAGAAAAAAACTTACACACTGTGTTCAAGAGGACTATGTCTCTATAGTTATGGAAATCCGTTCTGTTTCCTTTCTCATATAGAGGTATGATTGTTACTTCATTTCAAATTTCTGGCATTTTCTCTTCATTCCATATCTCTTTAACATACTCAGAAAATGGCGTTGTGTAGTCTCTTCTCTCCAAACTTGATTAGCTCTGCGGCAATTCCATCTGGCCTGAGGTTTTCCAATTTTTTAATCTGAGTGTAGCTGTTTTAACTTCCTCTAGTTTTGGGTTTTCTATGTACGGTTCTGCTCATTGGTACTTAGTATGTAGTATTGGGTTATCTGGTATCGTAGAATTCAAGAGGTTTTCAAAATACTGCTTCCAACGTATAGCTTTTGTTACTGTTTGCATTAGTATTTGTCCGTAAGAGTCTCTAATTTCATTCTATTTGGGATTGCATTTTTGGTACTGCTTAATGATTTGGAAGAAATGTCTGGTTCTCCCTAGGGAGTGGTAATTTTCTGCGTTTTCAAGGATTCTATTGAGATATTTCCTTTTTTCTCTCTGAACAATTCTCTTGCAGATTTTCCGCTCGGTTTCGTACATATCTTTCAATGCTTGAGTATCACTTGCCATATATTTTACTCTAGCCCTGTTGCGTTTCTCTACTGCGGAATGACATTTTTCATTGTACCATATATTTCTTGTGTTCTTAATTTGTTCGACACTTTGTTCCGCCACTCTCTAAATGGCATCTTTTATATTTTTTCATGTTCTAGAATTTTGTCCACTCTTTATATCATGATTTTTATTGATCGCCTCTTGATACTTCTTTCTAGTATCATCTCCCTTGAGAGACTCAAGGTTGAACTTCGAGTGTTTTTCTCTTCTCGATCTAGTTTAGCTTTTTAATTTTAGCCTGCATTTTGCTATTACCATGTAGTAATCAGTGTCACAGTCGGCTTCTATATAGCTTCAAACATCAACGATAGTACTGCGGTATCTGTTCTGTGTCATTACATGGTCGATTTAATTCATTGTTATACCATCCGGAGGTCTCCACGTGTATATACGTGGGAAAGTAGTACTGCTTTTAGTCATGCCATTAGGTATAGCGAAAGTTATAATTCTCTCTCCATTATCATTACTGTTGATGTGCAGAATTTCCCTCTTTATAGTTTAGAGGTACTGTTGCTCTCGTCTACATTTCGCATTGAAATCCACAAGGACAATTTTTATAACACTGCCAGATATTTTTTCGTATAAATCTGTTAGTTGTTCATAAAATAACTCTTTCACATCATGTTCCCTCACTTCAGTCGGTGCGTGTTCATTAATTATAGTAAAGATTTATTGGATTTGTTGTAAGTGTTAGTACGGAAATCCGTTCCGATACCGGATTGAATTCCTTTATATATTTTGTCATGGTTTTCTGGACTGCAAAGTCCGATCCGAAGTTATGTGAGTTTTCTGATCCAGAGAAAAAATGGTATAATCTCCAACGTCTAATTGTACTGCGCCCAGCCACTGGATTTCTTGTAAGGCGACTATTTTAACTTTAAATGTGCTTAGTATATCAACTAAGTTCTGAGAGGTCCCAGGTTTATTAAGGCTTGTTATATTCCATGTCACAATCTTAAAATCAACATTTCGTTTCCAAAATCCAAAATCTAGTCTGAGGCTTGATTGTTATAAGTTTCGTGACAATATTTTTTTTCTGAGTTAGTTTAAGTTAATTCCCTAACTTTCTAAATAATCATACACCCATTTATCACAAAAAAACAAACTTGGTAGAACTCCTTGCTGCCACATGCTTACTGGAAGGCTACCTTTATATTATAAAAGTATGAATGAAATCAGTGGCGGCTACACGGAGCTGCATGTCCCCAGCCCCCCCACCTCGGACTTTCGAGTTCAAATTTTTACAGTGCTTCATTTGTGCTTGTTTGTGTTTTTATTCCCGTCGTTTGTGCTTAACCCATTTCCGAGTTGTCGAACTTTCAAGGGAGGGGGGCTAGGGACATACCTAGCCCCCCCACTACCTCGGAATTTCGAGTTCAAATTTTTACAGTCGTTTGTATTTTGTTTGTCCTTGTTTGTGCTTTTATTCTCATTGTTTGTGCTTTACCCGTTTCAAAGATGTTAAACATTGAAGGACGGAAGGACCTAAGGACTTAGCCTCCTCACTAATCAATTTTTTATTTCATATTGATCTGTTCGTTTATTCCACGTTTGTGCAGATTTGTGATCAAACTTCAGCAGAAAATTCTGATTTACTTAGGATTTTTTTTATAATGACCCACTTTATTTTTTTTTTAAATTAATTTGCGTACAAAAATTTAAATATTCGACATTTTTACGTGTATTTTAAAACAATAAGCGCTATTCTCTCCAAAACCCCGAAGCGATATAATCATTATTGATGAATTTTCATTTTGAAAAAAACTTAATAATAATAATATCATAACACGTTTTTAAAATTTTATAAAACCTTTTTTATTTTGTCATTTTTAAATTTGGGTAGACTTTTAAGCGACCATTTTATTCGGCCACGGAATTTTAGTTCTGACAGGCTACTGTGAATTTGCACTGAAACTTATACGTACATACGTGTCTAACCGTAAACACGGTTTGTAAACAATACTTTTGAAAAAGTATGTATTAAGATACTAATACTAGTATTCGAATAAAAAGTATTAAAAATACTTTTAAAATACTATTATAAAAATGTATTTTACGAATATTCACAAAGTATTTGAATACAAATCCAAGCATTATTTTTTAATTTTATGTTTTATAATGTATATGTATATTGTATACCAGTATAGGTATTTATAACGTTACTATTTTCCATGGATCTTAACAATTATTATAACATGTCTGACTATTTAGAGATAAATATAATTGCATAATTTTTTTTATTATTGTTAAATATAGCAGAGTGCAAAATAAATTCGTTTCTCGGTGCCATGATATCAGATCTAAAATTTGAAAGTAATACATTGCATATATTATATATATATATATTTGCATGTTTGATAGATTTTGCAGGAGAGTGCATATTTTAAAATTTTTATGCTTATTTTTCATACATTGACAAATTTTTCAAATTTAAAATTAAAAACTATAGATACATATTTCAACCGATCGAAAAAAAAATGTATTAAGAGTACTTTATACTTCCAATAATATACTATCTGCAAACTACCTCTCGTATCTCGTTATAATTTTTGTTTAAATATAAATAATACTATAACCCCGTATCGACTGTATAACCCGCCGGATATCAATCGGATGTCGATAAAGATAATAGTAGATATAGAATAATAGATTATTCGTTTAGTGTTCAGTTCAGTCGATTATTATCTGTCGTTGTTTTTGCGTCTCGCAACCACACAACATCGATTCATACGTAAAATGTCGTACGCGTATATTTTGTAACATTGTGTAATGCCGAAAGTACAACAGTTTACGAGTAGCCGAATAAACGAGCAGGTCAATAATAAATAAAAAAATTGGTTACTTACATATACTTAATTTACTTTATAAAATGTGTTAATAAAACAATATACACTAAAAGTTTGTTTAAATATATTTTAAATTTATTTAGCATGTTCTTAGGCCCCTCCCTCCTTCAATGTTTTATATCTCGGAAACGGGTTAAGTACAAATGATGAGAATAAAAGCACACACAAGCACAAATGAAATACAAACGACTGTAAAAATTTGAACTCATAAGTCCGAGGTCGTGGGGGGGGCTGAGCATGTCCCTAGCCCTCCCTTAAAAGTTCGACAACTCGGAAATGGGTTAAGCACAAACGACAGGAATAAAAGCTCAAACGAAATACAAACGACTGTAAAAATTTGAACCCCTAAGTCCGAGGTAGTGGGGTGGCTGTGCACGTCCCCAACCCCCCACCTTGAAATTTCGATAACTCGGAAACGGATTGAGTACAAACAACGGGAATAAAAGCACAAACAAGCACAAACGAAACACAAACGACTGTAAAAATTTGAATTCGAAAGTCCATAGGGGGGGTCTGGGGACATGCAGCTGCCAAACGGGGGCGTTGAGGGGAATATACCCCCCACATGACATTTTTTTTAATACTTTTATTTCATATATATAGTTTATATTTAATATAATATAGGTATTCATTTATTTTTTTTTTCAAAAAACATAAGTAATCATTTATGGTAAATTTTTACAGTAGACAATATGTTTTACGAGTACAACTATCCAAGTATTATTTAGTATATTTTTATACATTGTGTCACTGTGTATGGTATAATTATTATTATCTATCAAGATTCATATCTATGAATTAGGCTATTACTATTATTTATATTTATTATTTAGTTGTCTATACAAAATGTACGGGAGTTTCCTCGCCGATAATCGAGAATATTTGATAACAAGTAAGAATTAACACCCTCCTCACCGTGCATATCGATATCGATATTCGTATTCGTATTTCGTAGCCAGCGCTCAACTACTCGTATTAGTCAATTTATCTTGAATGTTGACTTATGGCTACGAGTACTAAGTATTAAAGTTTAAATCACCGAGTTATAGACGTTATAATTGTTATAGTTTGTCATTCAGCTACAAATAATATTAATATCATTCATTATGAGTGCTAAAAGAAAAGATTGCTCAATATTGAGTTTTTTTTTTTTTTTCAAAAAATGTTAAACAATCAGATGGGGTCGTCGATGTTGATACCTGTGAATCAGATGTTCCTTTGCCACAAAAAGAGTTAAACAAGACAGTGGGGTCACAAAATCTAAATTTGGTAAATACCTGCACGAATACTTAACCACTATGGCTGTTCATCGTGGGGTTGTCAATATAACTGCAGATGAAATACTGGACGAATGGGCAAAAAAAAAAAATAATAAAATAGATTTAACACTATAATTAAAATATATATTGTTAATTTATTTTATGTTTAAAAATAAAGATTTTATATATTATAATAATATATAACATATTATAATAGTGTTTGTTAAAAAATCAGCTACATCCCTCCCATGACAAAATAATTTGACCGCCACCGCGTGAAATGCGCTATCATTAGTTACATTTTTAATTTAATAGTTAATTATGTAATTAATTATTTTTACTATATTTTCCATAGTAAATCATATTATTTGATTACTTACTTAACTTATTAAAACTAAATACTACTTACTTAAATCAAATAACTCTCGGGTACTAGGAGAGCCTTATCACTATTTTTATTTAATTATTTTAAGGTTTAAAACTGAATTATAATTATAGGTGTAAGAATTTCAATTAAATTTAGGTTTCTTTAGATTTTATATTGTTTAATATTTCTTTATCATTAAATTTTCAAGTATAGCAATAATAAAATGTTCTCAATGATGTAGATAATATTTTTAAATAACTTCAATTCATTTATTTATAAATAAACTGTTTTTCATTCTATTTTCATTTAAATAATCAATAATATAAATTTTTCATACATTTTCAATTTTAATTTCAATCTTGTTTATGTTGTTTTTATTGAGTGAACAATTATTAAATTACATCCTTATTAAAATATCTTTATTTAAATATCTTTCTGCTTCATGACTTTTTTCATTATCTTTATACATTTTTTTTTCAACTAAAATTTTAATTTTAGTTTTATTATATTTATTTTTTAACATTATATTATCAAATATAAAGTATTATAATTTCAATTATATTTATTTATCATCCATTTCTTAGTTTTTATCGATATTCTGAATCTTACATTTTTACAGCCAGTAATAATTAAATATTCTCTTTATTGCAAATAATATTTTGAAATAATTTAAATCAATATTATTTTTTACTCAATTTTCAATTTTTCGATTATACTACATAATAATACACTACATTTCAATTTCAATTCAATTCAATTTCTTTTCTTTTTTTTTTTTTAGTAAATAATTATATTATTGTGGTAATTATAACGTTTAAATAGCGTAAATAATACTCTATATATCCGACATTATTTTTAAGTTTAAAGATAAAATCACAACAATTTTTGAATAATTTTAAGTCCTTATAAGGCATAGCCCTATAAATCGATACTTTAAAGAATGTATTAATTTTTAATTATTGTGGTCATAAAAGTTAGTTATATTTGTTACTTATATTCATTTCCGAAATTAAATTTCAACAGTTTTTATACTACAACAGGTTTTATACGTAAAATAACAAGTAATATCATTAATTTTTCTAATAGCTTACACAATTAATTGATATTAATTATTATATGGTATACCGTAAATAGATAGTGGTTAATTGATGGCACGGCAAAAATATGTGGACAAATGATCGCACGACAATTAATAGTGTAGTTTTCGACAACATTTTAATTTTATTAATTAATTGATTTTATTAAATTATGAGTAATTATGAGAAATATATAAAGAGTGAAAGAGCCTCCAATATTTTAGTAAATGGTGGATACATGTATCAACGTGAATGTAATATGCTGGAAAAAAGCATTTAGCGGTGTGTGTGTAATACAAAAAATGTAAAGGAAGATTCTCTGTATCTAAGAGTGAAAAAATAAAATACATGGACCATAATCACGTTCCGGATATTGCCAAAATATAGGTTAATTAAATGAAGGAAAAATCCAGAAGTACATGTGAATCGACAAACTCAGTTCTTGGAAAAATAGCTCAGGTACCCATTTACTATATTATTACGTATTATATTATATTAAAAATTGTCATCATCTTCATAAATTCATCCAGAATATTCTAACTTTTAGAACGTTTTAAATTAGTTAGTTATCAATTATTACACTAATTTAGTATTTTACTTTTACTATTGCTATTTTATACGCAGTATACACGATATCAATTCGATCGTGTCACCCGGATACCGCGATCTCACCTGTTACACCCCTTTGCCTTGGTACTATCGTACAATCGATTATCAATTGGGACGTCTGATCGATTAAAAGAAACAGTTTTAGAAGATAGTGATGTACCCGGCGTTTACTAGTTGGGTCCTGAATAGGGGTGCAATTTCAATGAAAAAAACTGGGATGCGAAGCCCTTTTATCTTTTTCATGTTCTTTAATTGATATAGATACCCGCAACTCGTACAATTCAACAGTTACTAAAATTTTTGGTAAATATTTGAATATATCTAAATTTAAATTGTTCACTTTGATTATATATTTTATTGCAAGTATAATTACCATACTTGTCTGTAAACACAGATTTTTCACTTTCACTTTTCACTTTTAGTTCTGACTGAAGTGAAGGATATTATAGTTTTATAATGATGTTTGTATTTTATTTTTTTAACACTTTTTCGGTTAGAAATACTGGTCCAAAAGTTTTTTCTAGGAAATTTTTAAATTTTAAATCGGCATGCGGTGGTGCATTAGATAGGTAATTTTTTTAAACCAGGTGGAAGGAAAAAAACTGTCATGAAATGGTAAAAATACGCTGTAAATAATGCTTTCACTTTTCAGATTTTAGTTATTTAGTCATAACTCCAAAAGTAAAGTGGTTAGAAACTTGAAACTTTTACCCTATAGCAAAGATTTTTTTTTTTCCATAAATAACATTTAATATTATATTATTTAATAACAAAACATAGAATAATATTGTACATTATATTATTATATTATGGTAATCTAATCGGTATGGTTATATACAGCATTAATGTATTTTTGTATTAGCTAATAAATATTTAAATTAAAAAAATTATACATATACTTATTTTGTTTTCATATCAAAATAAAAAAAGTGTCATTCAATATGATGGTTTAGGTTTAGGGATTTAAAATTCTGGCAACCCTACTTATTATTATTATCTAGTTTGAGGACCAAAGAGACAAAGGACGAACTTCCACCGCCATTATTTAAATAATAAATTTATATATTTATACAATAAAAACTCTGTTTTTCTATTCATAATGAGTAATGAGTAATTAAATGTAAATTAACACGAAAACATTAGGGTGCTAATTTCGAAAATGAGGGTGCTAAACATACCCAAGCTCCCCCCAAATTGCGTCTATGGTCCCGAAGACTCCTATTTAGTCTAGTTAGGTCCCAGTGTTATTTAGGTTCTACACTAGTTGGGACCCACGAAATTACAAGTACTACTCTAGATGGGTCCATAATAAAAATATTGTTTTTTTCTCATTTTTACAGACTTAGAACTGTCAGTTACCTACAAATTAGAACACAGGTGTCTTTTGTTTTTTAAATTTTCTTATATATGGTATATAATTATTAATTAAAAATTATCTATTGACATGAATCTTTATTATACAGAATTTAACAAAATTGCGTATTTTTATGGTTTTATTTTATTCAAGTATTTATTAATGAAAAAATGTTCACTTTTTAAATTTAATATTGCTATAAAGCAAAACAATATAGTGTTATTGGACCGTAAATTTTCAATTTAATTTTTTTAATTGTTCGCCCCACCAATAAATAATTATTATCAGCAAAACATATATTTTTATAATTGAATATGAGACGGAAAAAACTTTTATTTTAACAATATTTGTCGGAAAAATACATGTATTAAATCAGTAACTATTTTAATTTAAGAACATTTTTTTTTATTTGAGCACAGACCTAACTTTGAAAATATTATGAAAACATTTTTTTTGATTTTATTGTATCTTAGTATCTAAGTCTTTTTTTTTAGAATTCTTTTAAAAATCTTTCTTTTTATTATAAATAATAGAACATTTTGTTTTTTAAGTAATTAAAATAATATTTACTCAATTGACAATTATTTTTGACAAAATGTTATATTTTACAGTAAATATATTTAGGTATTTACCACTGTACGTGGAACGACGAACATTAATGTATTATGTAAGTGTGTGAGCTTGACTGAAAGAGAAATAGTTTTAGGTATTATTTGAATGGTTCTAGGCAGATTTAATGTGGTGATTAGTGCATGTAAACGGACAGAATGCAAGGTAGTGATGGATTAGGTACTTAGGTTACGGCAGAAGTATGAAATGGGTACTGTAAGTATGTGAAGGGGATTAAAGTAGTATAAACATTTATTGAATGAAAGTTTAGTATATTGGGAAGTATGGAGTGAAACATAAGTGTAATAGGGATTTCAAAGGTCGTGGAGGTGCTGTGGAGGGTTATATATGAGGATGTAAAATTGGTGTTAGGGACTATGGAGGTTTTAGTAGACACTAAGGGGATTTAATAGAGGTATTATGATAAAAATGGTAGAAAAGGGAGCTGGGGGTTATGGAGGGGACTATGATAGAGTGTAAGAGGGGCATGGAAGAGTAGCTTTAAGGAATTTAAGGAGATCTGGGATTGTGGAAGAGGCTATGGAGAGATTGCTTGAGGTTATCGAAAGGAAGTTGGGGTTATAGATGCGGTTACGAAAGGGTTGTTTGGTGTGTTGAAGGGGGCTTACGAGGGTATGTATGAAATGTGGGGTGCTGGTTGGTTTTGACGGTTATTAGATTGTTTAATGGAATTTTTGGGGAATTTATTGATTTAATTGGCCAACTATTGCTGTGGGACCAATATTGTAAATTTCATCGATATCAAATTGAAAATGACAGCTGTCGAAAAATAACAAGTCATTTAACTAATATAAAAAGTAAATAATGAAATAATGAAATTATTGAAATTTTAAATAACTATAAAATAACTACTGTATGTTGTTGATAATGCGATTCGATTTGTACACAACTAAGTTTCATTACAAACAATTCAAAGAACTAATGAATTGCAGTTATAAAGAAATTTATATCTTATTATTTATTCGAAATTTTTTTATAATTTTTTATAAACTGTCATTATATATTATTATTAAAAATATGCGTCATTAAACCAAACTTATTTTGTCAAACGATTATGAAAATAAATTAAATTTACAATATAAGCGTTTGTTTTTCATTTTGAGTTTCAGATTATTAGGTTTTCTCATTTAAAATAATACCTATTACAATTTTTGCAATAGAATATTAGTTTGTTGAAAAATATACTTTTGACTGTTATTGCTTGTTTATTTTTGGTACAATTTTATTCTTTTTAGTTAACAAATTGTATACAATTAAAACGAAAATATTATAACTATATTTTTTTCTATTATTTTATTTTGACTAAAAAAACTGAACATACATTTGTTACTTAATATTTGTTTCAACAATCTTGATATTATTAAAAACATAAATGTAAAAATAAAAATAAGTATTTTATTGATTGCAAATAAATAACAATATGCTTACAGTACTATGATTTTATAACATTAGGTTATACAATACAGCTATAATTGAAATAAATTTAATAATTTATAAATAAGTGATTTTGAAAACAATTTTTTATGGGCTTGGGCATTAGATTTGATTCAATTATCGAGAGAGGGATGCTTAAGCGGTTTCAAACTTGTTAAAAAATGCGTGAAGCTAAATTTTGTGGCTCTTACTTGGAATGAAGACGTAGTGGCAGACACTACTTCGTAGAACCGCTCCCAAGGGTGTTGTTTTGGTGGCCGGAAAGGCGTGAGTAGATAATGTAGGCCGAGAAGTGGCAGCAATAGTAACGTGGCTCTAAATGCCTGCAACAGTGTCCGGGATGGAGTGCTGTTGGACAGATGTGACGGCCCTGCTTGAAGCTTAACCCATAGAACTCGGACAATATTGCACAAAAACACCAGATTGAGTGCCATTGACATACATACTGGCACAACTAGTACCTCCGTAAATGGTGACTCATTGATCCAGCACCTAGAGGGTGCAATCAATTGATTTCGAAATTAAGCTATTTCATGTAGAACCATTTTAAACGTTTTTAAACTAAAAAAAAAATAAATATATTATTGTAAAAATACATTTAGAAATGTTATAGAAAACTTATATTTTCTTAGAGTCATTGAAGAATTTTTTTCTTAACAATGAATAATAATTTAGTATATTATACTCGTATTTAATGGATAAGTCATACCATAAGATATCTTAGTTAAAAACAATCAATCAAGTGTATAAAGTATAAAATTATATTTTTACTCACTCAGATGTATGGTCATAAACAATTCGGAGAAATGAATATAAAGTAATGACAACTAGTGGCGTTGACCAGGCCAACGTCCAGGACCAACGGACTAGAGTATCTTCGGATGTAAAAGCAAACACGAGAAGGGTGTGTAAATAAAATCCTTCGGCTAACATCCACGCATAATTGGTAAGTAGAAAGTAGTGTAGCACAACATGTAGTATTTGACACCACCACTAAAAAGATAAATAATATACATTATTAAATTATTATTAAATTATTATCTAGTTATTTCTTTAGAACACTTTCAATTTTAGACAACATATACAATAATACGACAAAACAATAATATAATATATTTAATATTTGATTAATAGTGTTTGATTAATAATGATTGAAATATCTCGAATTTAATACAATCTAGTTTTCTGGTATGAAAAATACATAAAATAAAATAAATAGTTCTACATGAGGATTGGAATGATAATAATATATAGATTTACACATTGAAAATTATATTATATTATACTTATTTTATTAACTGAAACAATAATAAAACCATTCACATTTAAAAAATTAATTTTGAAAACTACAATTATAACCAAGGCTGTAAATTTAATGCATTTGTATGTTTTTTTTTGCCACACCGTATAATAAAATGGATTTGGTTAAAATTTGTTTTGACTTATAATATATAGTTCAAATACCAAATCTTATTTAGCATATTTTTGCATATTTCATGGGTTATAGCATATAAATGCATATTTTAATGATTTTTTTGTATAAATGCTTTTTTTCGGTCAATCTGTTCTAAATTGATATTAAATGTATTTGTATAAACTATGAATTGTATGATTTTATAGAAACTATTCTATTTTTAGTCGGATATTACGTGTATTATTGACTATTGTACTATTGGAGTAGGGATTAAATTAATTAACTGATATCAAATCGTACACAACGGATGACAAAAATCAAAAACATTAATATGTCTTTAGTTTGATGCGATCCGTTGATCAACGAGCGTTGTGTGTGTGTTCGAGTATTATTTTTATTCGTGTTGATTTTTTTATTTAATTATTTTATTTCACGTGTTCAGTACTTCATATATGTCACATTTTTTTAAATAATATCGCTAAATAAATATGCCAAAGGAAAAAAACATCGGTTGCGACCCGTTTAAAAACCTACGTTTCGGAATTTGGAAACATATTTACAACGGATAATAAAATTCTATTTTGTACAGTTTGTAATATAAAAATAGCCAGCGATAAACGTTTTTTCTGTAACACAACACGTTGCAACTGATAAACATCGGAGAGGAATCAATCGTGTAGAAGACAAAAAAAAATTTCAGCAATTTATTACAAAAGATTCGTCATCAAAATCTTTATTCATCACTTATTTGTGTAAAGAAATGCTCAGTGCTAATATCCCACTTAATAAATTAAGCAATAAGTATTTCAAAAAATTTTTATTAAAATGCACGGCACAAAATGTACCAGATCAAACAATATTGCGCAAAGGAAATGTTGAATATTGCTACCAAGAAGTTATTTCAGAAATAAGACAAAAAGTTGTGGGAAAGAAAATCTGGTATCGATAAACGAGACGACAGATACTGAGGTCGTTTTATCGCTTCAGTCATTATTGGCACATTACTCCCGGATTGTGCAGGTGAAATTTTTTTGTTTGATCTTGAACATTTACAGAAAACAAATTATAGTACAATATGTTCAGTATTTTAAAATTCTCTGTATTTATTATGGCCTGACAGAATACGTCGAAACGACGTATTACTTTTTTTAACTGATGCTGCGCCTTATATGACAAAGGCAGGTAATACATTAAAAGTTTTGTATACAAAAATGGATCACGTAACTTGTACTTCTCATGGATTGCTTAGAATTGCCGAACAAATTCGTATTCAGTTTCCAAAAATCAATAAACTGATCGGAAATGTCAAACGAGTATTTAAAAAAGCACCTTATCGTGTTCAGAAATTTCATACTGATGCACCTCATATACCACTACCCCCCGAACCTATTTTGACTCGTTGGGGTATGTGAATATCTGTCGCAATATATTACAGTGAAAACTTCGAAACTGTAAGACGAATTGTTGAATGTTTTGATGAAAATTATGTACTTTCTATTAAAAATGCTCAAAAATATTTAAAACTTAACCAAATGAAAGGAAATTTGGCTTACATACATTCAAATTTCGCATGTCTTCCTCTATAGCTATTACGCGTCTACAAAAACAAAGTATTCCCTTATCTGAAGCTACTGAAATTGTACAAGATGTTTCGACAAAGTTTAGTCAAGCAGCTGGAACTGCTGTTAATAAAAAATTACAAACAGTTCTCAACAAAAACAAAGGATTTCAAATAATTTGTAATATTTCAAAAATATTAACTGGTGAAAAAGAAAACAGGTTTGGATATACCAGAAGATTTAACCAATACATGACATATTTCAATTTTGCCCCCATAACATCGTCTTTTATAGATCTTGTATACCAGTGGTGGCCAAACTTTTTTTTCCTCGGGCCATAAAACAATTGAATTTTAAATTTTTTTTTACGTAAATGCAAAATATTACAGTTATACAAATAAGTGCTGTAATATAGAAGACTTTCGCGGGCCAGATATTAAATGATGGCGGGCCGCAGTTGGCCCGTGGGCCGTAGTTTGGCCACCACTGTTGTATACAATGAGCATTAATACTAGCCCAATAACAAATTAATAATTAATAAAAAAAATTACAATGAAAAAAATAAAAGTTAAATTTTAACGGTTTTTTTGCATATTTTTATGCATAATTTGTCAGTTTTTGGTGCATATTTGCATGCATATTTAATAGTTTCTAAGCGCATTAAATTCACAGCCTTGTAATAGTTCATAATTATGTATATTTAATTTACTTAAATAAATAATTTTAATATTTATGTTGTACGGGTTGAAAGCTTTAATTAAATCTAATCTTTGAAATATTAAATTTTATGTTATAAAAATCAGATATGGTGGCCACATAAATTTTTTTTTACAAAGTTTTTATAGATCGAAACATAGAACAATAATTGTTTTTATGAATATTGATGATCATTCTTAATTATTTTTTCCTATGGTTAAAATTTTCTAACTAAAATAACTTCTCACAAGAAGTTTCTTAGATTATCTTACGGAATTATTTATTATACTATTTTTAGATTTAAGGATCACTATTGATATTTACCTACAGTTCATCGTATCTAATGAGTCAAATAAAAACTATAAGTAAATTTATTTTCTTTTTGTTCAAAAAATTGTTGGGTCTTAATATGAACTACTAATATTATATTATAATTCAAACTTATAATTATTATAATTATATTATAATGGATCGGAGCATAAATTATGAAATAGGCTCGAATTTATATGCATTTGTATATTTTTTCAGTCCAAAGATAGTCCAAAAAATAGCAAGATAACTGCAACTTTTGAATTATACTTTATTTAGCATATTTTCGCATATTTTGTCATTTTTTTATGTTAACTTCATATTTCTGTATTTAACAATTTTTCATTGAATTATAGTCGAATAATATATAAACAAATAAACAAATATATTTCATAAAGAAATAAATAAATAAATAACTAAAAATTTAGCCTGGAGTATTATTATATTAACTATTATATTTAATTATATTATATTTACATTTATTTATATATTAATGTACGAGTATTAACCATTTAATAATTTTTAATTTGTTTTATTATTTTATTATAGTCGAAAACTTAAATGTTTCATACCCATTTGTTTTAATATTTTTCATAGATTTTACCCACGTATATCTAGTGGCATCCCAAGAATCTTTTAAAGTGGAGGGGGGATAATTTATACATTTATTCACATTTATGTATATTCCTAATGAAAAAAAATTTGAGAGAAAAAAAGGACGATTACTCATTTCATCTTCCCTCTCCAAGGATGACCTTGCATATATCTTTGGTTTGTAAGGAAATTGTATTCTTATATTATCTAATGGCTTCTAGATAAAGATAATTCGATCTGCACTAGTAGTTATAATCTGTATATCGAAAAGGTTTTCGTGAACCATATTTTATTCTTGTTTGGACCGAATTTCGCGTTATTGTGTGTTTATGTTTCTTATTAAAATGTCAAAAGTACATTCGTCTTTTCGTAAATATGTTGCGGAATTTAGAGAAAATATTTTTGCAACTGACGGGGGTATATTTTTTGTAAAGTATGTGAGATTAAAGTCAACAGTGGAGAGCGATTATATTTGTAAATGTAACTAAGTCTTTGGTTGTCATCTGTAACTCTCCAGGTAACTTTGAAATAATACAAAAATAAACTAAATTTGTTTAAATTGATTTTCGTTTGTGCATTTTTATTTAGATGATTGAATGTTCAAACATTTTATAAATACTTTATAAATATTTTATAAATTTAATATATAATTTTAAAAATTACACTTCAATTATTTCAATTAGATATTTAAAACATTTTTTTGTTCCATACCCATAGGTGGTATTAGACCCTCTTGGTAGAGGGGGCAGGAAATACTTTAAGTAAAATATTAACACTATTTTGTCTAAATCTTTAGACTAGCTATAAAAAAAGTATTTTATTGATAACTTATTTTAACTTTTATCAAATAAGATTATTTTGTAAAACGAATAATACACTTACAAATACCTACATTTATATTATTTTATCTTATAAAATTTTAAAATAATAACTTACAACAATTTACCTGTGATGGTTCTCATAGGTGGACCTAGAATGATGCATTTGAGTGTGCCCTGTCATTTTTTGGTTATTTTTTCAAAATATAAAGAAGAGGCTATAAACACGTACGTGTAGACCATGTTATGATTTAAATTCTAAAAATAAAGGCTTCGTTAATGATGTAAAATAACGATTGGTAAAATATACACGTAATTATTATTTCAGACTTATTCGGAACACTTGCAATATTACTTACAAAAAAACTAAAATTTAATTAATGTGTATGCACATTTATTCTTAATTGTAATTATTCAATTTTTTTATTCGCATTATTCACATTAGGGTGTGCCAAGGCATACCAGGCACATCTCGTAGAGCCACCTATGATGGTTCTTGTATGAAAAAGTCGTATAAAGTTTTTATTTTTTTACCTTGGTTTGTGTTCATAATTTTTATTATAATTAATATTATCCAAAAAACTCAAGAATACTAAATAAAATACAATCTTCAAATCAAAATATAAAATCATACAAAATGTTTGTGATGCAGATTATAATAAAATAATAATATTGGTTCATGATTTGTCAATGATAAAAATAAATTATTATAATATTGAAAATGTTGACTCAAAAAATCTTATCAGTATATTTACATGAATGGCTCCCACGATTGTAGATAATATTATTATTACTTACAACCATGCAGACTTTAAATAAGCATGTAATATGAGGGGTTACCAACCAATATTTGAAATGTATTGGGAGAGTAAGAACTCGCAGGGGGGGGGGCAGCCGCCTACCTTGCCCCTCCCGTAGTACCGCCTATGTCCATACCTGTTGATTATTTTAATAATTAAAAAATTATAATAATAATAATAATAATATATAATATATTTTATTATATTATATATAATAATTTATAGTTTTAATTTTTTTAATTCTATTGAATGAATAATATATTTTTTTAAACTAAAAAAAATTAATTTACATGCATTTTGTTTGTATATTTTTGCATGTTTTAATGATAATCAGTGCATAAATATAAACATATTTTGTACATTTATAGTGCATATAATTCCAAGCCCTATTTATGAATTATTCGTGTATTATAAAGGGGTGAAAACCGATTAGAAACTGGTTTTGTTGTAGGTTCCTTGTCTTGCTACCTATATTTATTAGTATACATTTTAAATGTAATTCCGAAGTATGGATTTCAGAAAAAATATGTATTTAATATGTCTTATAAAATAATTTTGTAACTCACTAATATATCTCAAATTTCAGGTTTTATCTTCTATATATATAAAAATGAATTACTGTTCGTTAGTCTCGCTAAAACTCCAGAACGGCCAGACTGATTTGAATGAATTTTTTTATATGCATTTGGATCACGCCTTGGATGGTTAGAAGAAGTTAAAAAGTGATAGGCCCAACTCCGGGAGGTGCTTAAACAGACATTTCGATATTTACGATGGAAATTTTTGTTTATAGATGGTTGCTATGGTTGCTTTTAGTTTCAAAAATAATGATATTTTTATAAAGAAATAAATTATTTTGTTTTTGTTTTGGCTAATTTTGGTCTTGAATTATTTGTGGGAGTCCAGAGAAGATTTAAAAGGTGAATAAATATCAAAGTTTTATTAATTACAATTTACGATGCCGACAAAAAGACCTGACATAGGTCGTCACAGTCGATCAAATTTGCGAAGAGCATCTTCACATGCTAATCGCATTGATGACTTATGGGAGATAGATCAAGAAAATTTTCGTATTGCTATGTTAAAATTACATTCTTTAGTGAGTGTCAATGATGTCTAAGGATGTTTTGAATTGTGTGCAGCGTTAAACTTTGAATCCTACACTACAAATTACTGCAAAAATTTACAATGAGACATTGATCATGATAGAAGATATGTGTTTATTGGTGGCAAATAAAGTATTGTTGAGTTTGGGAATGACAGCACCTAGTCGTTGTATGCACGATGCATTAATCCACGAATTGCAAAAAGAACAACAGTACGACATTGAAGTATTGGCCGAAATAGTTTGATAAAAGCTGTGAACAGTGGATCTGGTGGGATTTATTTCCTTAGTGTTTCCGGAAAAACCGGAAAAACGTTCTTAATTTCGTTGCTTTTGGCGAGGATCAGATTGCGAAATGATGTAGCTCTAGCGTTGGCTTCATCTGGAATAGCTGTGACTCTGCTAGAAGGTGAGCGAACTGCACATTCTGTCTTAAAATTACCATAAAACATGCAAATAAAAACACTAATTTGCAATATCGTCAAAAATTGCACAATGGCCAAGATCCTACAGGTATGCAAATTGATTGTTTAGGATGAATGCACAATAGTCCATAAGAGGTTACTTGAGGCACTGGACAGAACGTTGAAAGATCTTCGTGACAACCAAAATATTTTTGGTGGGGCCATGATACTGTTGTCGGGTGATTTTTATCAGACTCTTCCAATTATTCCCCGATCAACAGTTGCTGACGAACTAAAATGTCTAAAATCATCGAATTCGTGGTGGTACGTAATGACACTCCAATTAACAACTAAAATGCGAGTTTTTTTGCAACAAGATGAAACTGCAAATGTGTTTGCGAAGCAGTTGTTAGACATTGGAAATAATAAAGTCGCATTGGACACCTCGACCGGATTCATCAGAATACCCACAGATTTCTGTCACATCACAAACTCAAAAGAGGAGCTTTTATTCAACGTGTTTTCCCAGATATAGCGCAACAGCTTAATAACCATAATTGGCTAGGTGAAAGAGCAATATTGGCATTGAAAAATAAAGATTTCAAGGATCTTAATGTGACCATTTAGAATTTTCTTCCGGAACAGTTGGTTTCCTACAAATCAGTCGACACCGTTATGAGCCAGAATGATGTAGTCAACTAATCCACGGAGTTTTTAAATTCACTGGGATTGCTTGGATTACCACCTCACAATTTGTAGCTAAAAGTAGGATCAGTTATCATCATGCTGCGTAATATTAATCATCTTCGACTGTGCAATGGAACAAGACTGACAAAAAAAAAAAAAAAAAGTGATGAAGAACGTCATTGAGGCAACAATCATAAAAGGAAAATACAAAGGAGAGGATGTCTTGATCTCACATATACAAATCATTCCAACGGATTTACTATTGGATTTTAAACGTTTACAATTTCCAGTACGTATGGCCTTTGCGATGACCATAAATAAATCACAAGACCAGTCGTTGCAAGTTTGTGGAATCCACTTGGAGTTTTCTGGTTTCAAGCATGGACAATTATATGTCACGTATTCCCGCGTCGGAATTGTTTATTTATGCACCGCAAAACAAAACAAAAAAATATAATTTATCAGAAAGCTTTAAATTGTATTATAACTATGTGTGTCTGTCAATATCAAAATGGAACTTTATAAATAGCCAGTATTTCAGTAAAACTCTGTTTTGAAAGTAAGCAACATAATGTGTAATTAATCGAAAATAATAATAAAACATCATTCATATCGAGCATTTTTTTTTATTAATTATGCATTCCTTTTGTTTGTTTTAAGTTTATTTTAAACAAAAGTTTAGGTCTTTTATTTATCGATTGTGGCAGTACAAATATACGTACTGATATACGCGTATATATGCGCAAGAAAAAACAAAGAAAATTGTATATCACTAAGCATTAGAATAATAATGACTTTTTTTTTGTAGTATATTTTTATTAATTATATTAATTATCATAATATGATGATAATAATAATAATAATAATAATAATAATAATAATAATAATAATAAT
>NW_020273076.1:2771041-2942076 GCF_003268045.1 Sipha flava
AATAATAATAATAATAATAATAATAATAATAATAATAATAATAATAACAATAATAATAATAATAATAATAATATATATTAATAACATATATGTTTTTATAAAAAAAAATATTATTAGACTTGTAGTATACAATTATAAGCGATAAAAAGTAATATTACTCATTGTATCAAAATAATTGTTAATACAGCTGTTGGCTAAAATTGTATATAACTTCAAGCTATTCTTATTATTTCTTTATAATTTTAAAATCTGAAGATAAAACTGAAAAATTAGGTGACAAATGTATAATTTCTATACAATTTATAACGTAAAATGTTACTCAATAAAAATGTTGATGTGTCTCCTTATTCATCAAAAGTTGGATTACAGAAAAAACCAATTCATATTCTTTGCATTGATCAGAATTTAAAACTAAATATCGAGAATTACTTTAAACCATTGACGGAACACTGAAAACATTTGCAGATGGTACTTAAAATTGTATACGTTGTGTCACTCGTAGAGAGTATACTGAAAAATACGCAGTAAATTATTAAACTAATATAAGAAAATTCAATAAAGAATTTGAGGTTGAAATATTTTGGAGGAAACTAAGCCTTCTAATAATCTCTGGATTTTATCATGTGATAAAATTTTTTTTTTTATAAAAATACTTTTATTGAAATATTTACAATCTGATACAGCTTTTATACAATAAGTACATTTTTTATAAAGAATAATTTTAACTTAATGGATTGACCAAGAAGGCGCACAGCGATGAAACCTGGATTGACGTGTGATTAAATTATTAAATATTTCTTGCAATTAGAATATACTAAGGATATTATAATGAAAAATTGAAATTTTTTTTTGTAAATGTAATAAACATTTCACTAAAGTATTACCTATTTGTAGTTTTATAGTGTTTATATATTAGGTTGAAGTATAAATAACCTATATAGTAAAAAACACTACTACTTTAATATCTTTTTTTCCATTTACCAACCTATACTGAATCTATATTTTACCTTGATGGTCTTTTACGTTAGATATTTTATTTACAAATGCTTCTTTGATTATACACCATTAATTTTCAATGCAAGTCTTTTTTTGTATCAATAAACTATAGAAAAACGTCAATAAAACCACTTTGCTGAATGGGTAATTATTAAATGTTTTATCGTAGAGAAGTAAAAAAAAAAAAAAATAAACGACAATAATTTTTTTATTTTACAAGAACCAGAGGGTAAAACAATTAATACCTACTTAAATCACACACTATTGAGATTAATGATCAGAATTTACTATTTAGTTATTTCAAAAAGTAGATAAATCATTTATATTGCAGTTTTGAGTGTTAGAGAAAGGTTGGACGTAATAGTTGGTTAAAACAATATAACAATACATTTATTGATAAAAGTTCACTTGTCAAGACCTTTTAAATGGGTTGTGACTGATAATCGACTAATGGAATCCGATGCGGATGAAAATTTTTAAGAATATAGCCAATGTCACCTAATTTATTAGGATACACGTCAAGCCCGTCAAGGGCACCATTTCTTCGATTTCAATTATAGCTTCGAAAATATCATATGAGCAAATTAAAATGTTATAAATATTATAAGAAAATACCATGATAAATTAATAACGAACATTTATTCCTTGAGATATATTTTTGTGTATAAATTTCCAGAATAATAATTATTGTTTAATTATTAAAAAAATATATGGTTTTAAATATTCATAGTAAGTTATTCTCCATAACATTTACAATGTCATAAAATGCTTAATAGTATTTAAATATTTTTATTTACTGGACAGAATAATTGCGTTTATTTTTATATTTATAATTTACATGCAAAATATACATTTTACTCTACATGATAAATATTTGATTTTAAAATAAAAATAATTTACCCTTGAACACAAATACCAGATTGCCAGATTGAGTTTTAAGTAAATCCTTAAAAGTGAAGAGGGTGTAAATCCTAGGCAAATAACGTATTTTCACGTAACAATTGGCAAAAATACTCTTCAAATACAATTCCAATCAATTTTTCGATTTTGTTTTATTTTTATTATTTGTTTTGTTTTTTATGTTAAAAATGTTGAACAATAGTGAAATATATATTTTACATAATTTTTAAATTTAATCATTTCTATAATTAAAATCTCAAGTTATTCTTTCCATTTGTATTTAAAGCATATTTAATATATATCTTAATATGTATATAAATCAACAATATTTAAACACTAGTAGTGATATAATAAGAATAGATGGAAGCCAATAGAATCAGTGAGTATGAAATGCGATTAAACGATATAAAACCAATTGGTATTTACTACTTTAGATCTTGAGCGAGGCGAGCAAATGTATAGGTTTTCACAATATTGATGATTTTTTTCTATCTTTCTTTCGCTTTTACAGATTTTAAATCTGTGCCACAAGTCTCATAAAGTATATCAAACGATCGAAAAATGGATACAGATGTTACTACAAAAAGTCATATTTTGTTTTATTAAATTATTTATTTCCAATACGAAAGAATAACTGGAAAAATATCATTTTCATCTTTGCGTTCCAGTAATGATAGAATACACGCTTATTTATTTCCTCTATATCGAATAATTTGGCGAACAATTATAAAGGTACTTTGATATCTAATTAAAGTGTTGACCCATTAAATTGCACTTAGGAATTATAGCAGAGTTTATATTTTTTAATTTTTTTTATATTTTTTCACAGGCAATTCTAATATGAATGGCTCTGTTTTATGGATTAATATATGATAATATAATAAATAAATAACAAATAAATAATATTTAATAGCATAGAGATGGGGTTCAAAAATATAAATCATAAGGAAGCGAGGTCGACCATTTTAACCCATCTATCTTGCGTCCGCCAATGGATATAAGTATACATTTAAGCTTAATATTTTACAGTAAAATAAATCATTGGTATAATAAGTACCTATAGTAACTAATGTAAATGAATGTAATTTTTTTTAATATTATAATTATTTATAAAGGCATGAATTGATAATGAATCATACACAACGTTAAAAAAATCACCCCTTGCAATGATAAACAAAAAATAGTATCTCGTTATTAAGTAATTTTAAATAATTTATATTGATAATATGTAGGTATTTGTTGATACATTTTAAAGTAATATTCAAGTGGATATTCAATATCTCATGTGAAACATAGTTAAATAAAGTGATATAGGTCATGACGGGTTTCTTTAAATCAGAAACTTATGATTAATCGAAACATACAAAAGCTGAAACATTTTTTTGAAAATTTGAGAGTTTATTTTTCAGTGTAATTATTTAAACATTAATGAATCATAAACAAATATTAAGATAACTTTTTTTTACGGATTTTATTTAAATAATTTATATTTACTTCATTTGAATACATTATAGAACATGTAATAGAATAATTATTTCAAGTGACCGTGGTCTTTAGTTAGCACTATTATTTGTCGCTAAACTATGAAGAGAATAGAATAAATACAATTAAGTATTTTGTGAATTAATTTGATCGGAGCTCTTTGTCTATAATATATATAGACTCTATATCATTATGATATAAATAACGGAACCATCGTTAAAAATTTAAAAATGTACTTATATAGTTATATATATTTAGATAGATATATATATATTAATAGAACAGCGTTTCTTAACCTGGGTGTCACTTCGTTCAGATTTAATTTAACGTGTATTTACAATAAATAAAATACATATTTAGAAAAATTAAAAAGCATCGGGCAATAATTAATGAGATTCTTATTTACAATTGTTTTGCATTTAAAATATTGTTTATTCGTAGTACAAAATTTGAAACACGCAAAAGTAAACTATCTTCTAGTGATAACTTAAAATATTTTTGTAGATTAATTTTTTTATTGATAGTTTTTTTTTATGATATGATACAATATATTTCGCAATTGTTAAAACAGATAATTAGGCTTAAATTAGTTTGAGGGTTGTGAAGTAATTGACTTTAATTGTTATCTATTTTTGGGATCAAAATATGAAACGATGTTATTGAACAAAGGTCGATAAATTATTTATATTGGAGTTTGGAAGAATTAAATAAAAAAAATAAACGAGTTTCATAGAAAAAAAATTGTTATGAGGCAATAATCTAAGTCAAATAAAATCAAATAAACTATTTTATTTTCTCATTATAAAAGACATTTAAAAAATGTAATTAATGCATTTTAAGTAAGGTATATTGCCGGTCCATTTATCTGCCTTTTGTAGTCCGCTAGTAGTCGATTGTTGTTTTAGAATCTATATAACCGTGGATATTATAGATTAAAAAATACCATATTCTCAATGCTTCAGTTTTGTTATTCTTGGTATAGTTTAAATAATTTATTAACAGTATTTTATTTTAGATTTGACTATTTTTTTGTAACGTTTTTAATAATTGTTAGAAATTAATGATAAAATAAATTAATAATTTAATATTCGAGGTTTATTTGAAAAGTCTAAATATTCTCACACTTTTAAATTATTTAATTTGTTATAGACCATAATTACGAGTATATATAGGCTTATATTTTAATAAATTACATAATAAAATAATAAAAAGAAATAAATTCATGATTTTAATGACTATATATACCTGAAGATGAATTTTTAATTCGAAACTTTTTTAATTCGTACTTTACAAATATAATAATACTACAGGCTAAAAATTTATTTATTTACTATATAAAATTAAAAGAAAAACATTTTAAGGTCAATAGTTTTTTACTCATACAATATTAGAAGTAATAATTTTTATAAAATATTTTAACCCAGTGAAATAAAAGGAAAATTATTTTATGTAAAATTATAGATATATTTCACTGGATTAAAATATTTTATAAAAAATTATTACTTCTAATATTTTATGAGTAAAAAACTATTGACCTTATAATGTTTTTCTGTTAATTTTATATGTCATGTTTTTTAAATAAGTTATATGTAAAATTATAGATAAAACTTATTTTGAAAACATGACATCTTATTACTATAGTTCTGAATATTATATGACTGTATATTGTCTATTTTAAGATAAAATAACGAAGGATAAAAAATATTGTTATTGTACTGGGTTTGAATACCCTTTGGGTATTTTGTTAGAATGTTCTATCTACTTCACCAGTTAAATTTATGCACAATGGCTCAGAAATTTTCATACCCCGTTGTGAAGTACGACTGACGGATGCTCGACGACCAGTCTGTACCATAACAGCCAGAGAAGATTATTAATGGCAAATGACGTGAACATGTGTGTATGTAGTGTGTTGCGTGCACATCTCAGAGACCTGTAAGTATAAAGGCAAACGTTTATATTATGTTTTGAATAACAATATAATGTTTATATTTTTTTTAAATACAATTAAGCAAAATTAGGGTAATTAATTAAGTATGTATGATTACTTTTTAAATAAAGCCTTTTTTAATTGTTTATACATAATATACATAATTATATTTTATTCAAATTTGAGCATAAAAATATATATTAAGTTTATAGATTATTCGACTTATTATTTTATATAAATATAATTTCAAAAAAAGGATAGGTTACACCATAGAAATTGTATACCACTCGACATTTGACGGATTAAGTAAAATCGAGAAATGTATTGCTTAAATCCTATAAGGACGGAACTAGAAGATAGAAGATGGGGATTCATCCCCGGACGTAAAATTTTAGATGGTGTAATTTTTGTAATTATTAACAACTAGTTTGATATTTTTAACTTTATTAAATACTGATATTAGGTTAAAACTCACTAAGTATGATTGTATATTTATTATCAGAAAAAAATTCTCGATACGAGTACTTGGTCTAAGATAGAGCATAATTTTAACATTTTCCCCGGGCGTAAAAATTCCTGGTTCCACCTCTGGTGATATAATGTTAAATTTGTGTATACACACCGATAAATTTATTATATTTTCTATGAAAGACAAATAAATTATTTCAAACACATGAAATTCAAGCAACATATATAAGTTTAACAGAGATGAATAGATAATTATGCATTAGACATCAATTCTACATGGTGTTTTAGATTCTAAACAAAGCAAAAGGAATATATTGGTTTTACAATACTTTTTCGGTAAACTTTTTTCGGTAACAAAAATCTGCACCAAAAGTTTCAAGCAGAGTACTTCTTAGATGAGAAATTGAACTATAGACAAGCCATTTTTCAACTCTCTCAGAAGTCTTCCTCAATGTAAAGTATAACAAAAAAAAAGAAACTTATTTTCCAACCATTTATATTTATTTTGATAAAACGAGTTACTTTGTATTTTCTGACTTCAAAATGTAATTTAAGATATATGTTGAACCATTTTACCAAGCGTCAAAAATTCAGAAGATTTATCATATTTTGTTTGATTGTCATTTAAAATTTAGAATTAGGTATTTTTGAAATCTTTAAATAATATTGTCAATATTCATTTTTATTTTAAATAAAGATATTTTTAGATAAATCGAGTGTTCAAAATTGTGTTATAAAATTTGTAATTTTGATATAAGTTTATTAAATATTTTTGTTATCTAATAGATTTGAGCAACAATTATATTGGATAAAATAGAAGTTTTATTGCTAAAACGAATGTAATCCAGCCCTCCCCCCCTGCCCGATCAGATTCAATTACGTAAATGGAGAGAAGAACTACAAGTTGAAACACCTGTCCCGCCCAATGAACGATTACCCCCAGGCAGAAATCAACCATGGACCATATGGTAAGCGATAAATAGGCTGAGAGCCAGAATAGCTAAGACAAGAGTTCAACGTGGTGAAATGAGTATACCAAGAAGGACCTGAAATTTTTCAATGCGGCGAGAGACAACACCTAATACCATAAAATTTATCCTTGCCCCGTCAGGATGCTCAACTGACAACTTGGGGCTTGCTAATGAAAACGCTATATAAATAGCTACCCACTGGCGGAAGCAAAATAATTAACACTTTTATATTTTAATGCAATTAGTATTTATTAAACCTAGAACCGGACACGATAAGAAGTAGAAGATTGGATAAAATTATTTCAATACATATATATATATTAAAGAATTCATTGTGTATTGTTTTTTTGAAATCAATTGCACATGATCGCTTTCAAATTTAATTACATAAATATTGCATGAGTTACACAACAAAGAATATATTTATTTACACAAGGTAATAGTATTGGTCTTTGTGCTTCAACTTTATAAATGAATCGTTTATTTTAATGATTATAATTAAACGCGCCATTTGACATGTTTCCACGTTGATGACGTGAGTGTATAGGTGTGAACATTTTGTGTGAAAAAAATATGTTGATGATACAGGTATTGAACCTGTTACCGTACGCGCCGAATTTGATTAGAAATTATTGAAGGATCGAGATGTATAATTTCCTTTAGCATTAAATCGCATTCGAATTCATTTTCAATCAATTTACTGGCCATAGCATTCCAAGAACGCCAAACTAAATATGACGAGGGTATATTGTACACTCTTATGTAAGTGGTGTTATTTTCTACAGATATTTGACTTTTAACACATTGATGGACATTCTGAATTTTGGTTTTTTTTTCTTAATAATTTATATCGTAAAAGTTTATTATAAAATACTTGAAAAAACTATTTATATATTTATATACATAAGCTATAAACAATCCTAAAAATCAATATCTTGAAAAGTTATAATTAACACTTTTGTATTCGTTGTCTAAGCAACTTTCAATTTATCATGAATTTTACTGGTAAATATAATGTAATGAAAGTACCAAACAAATAACAGGTATATAACAATTTTTTTTGGTGATAAGCTTTTTTCACTCACACCTTTAATATTCAAACGGTAAAGTGAAATTTTAAAATTATAAAAATAAAACTTGAATAACATTAATTTTGATGATAAATACTAATGTAACTTTAGACAGACGATTGTAATTGTTATCCACCATCATAGTCTAATTTTACATAATAAGTAGAATAGTAGTATCACAATTTACAAAAGTGAAACCTTAACTCTATTCTGTATTTTATAAATATTAATATTAAAATACCATAGAAGAGTATAATTTCAGTTTTGATATTATAGTATCGTAATATAATTTTATTTACATATTATACTAATTAATTCAAATTTATGTATTAACATAGTATATTAAATCTAAGTAATAATAATAATAAATATTTTCATTTGTACTCTGTTATGTTATACTATGTTACTATGTATAAAATTCAAATACGATAGCAATAACTTATCGATTATTTAGTAATTTTAGTATTTTAGAATGAATCATTGCTAACAAAGAATTTGTTATTGGCTAAAATTAAATGGTATCTACTGCAATAAATTATTAAAAACATGACAATACATTTCTCTAAAATAATATAATTAGTGTTTTTCTTAAAAGTTTACGGAGTTGTAATGAATACAAAAGAGAACGTTTATAAAATGTACTTTACATTGGATTAATCACTGCAATTTATCTCTAGCTACTTTCTAACTGAAGATGTACTTCAAAGGCATTGGAATTTGGTGAACTTTCGAAAATTAAATGGGTTGCTGGAGAAATATTATAAGGAACGTAAATTAAATTTTCGATGAAACCTAAGAGATGCTATTAGAAATATGTCAAAGAGACTATTTCTCGCAATAATTATTATTAAACAAAATGCATTTATTGACTAAACTAGGTCTCTAACAGTCTTTTGAAAACACTTAGATATTTTGATTTCATTTTTGCTGTGGTTATTGATTGATAGGGCATTAATTTTATGTGTCACCTACTCACAATGAGTATAAATAATGCAGTATACTAAATATATAATAACCTATCGTGTAGATTGTGTTTTTTTATATTGTTATATTATTATTCATTTAACATACAGTTCAGAAGCTATTCATAATTACGAACAATACTATGTATACAAATTGAGAATAATGCTATAAAATATAAAGATAAACAATTTTAATTAACTTCATATTCTACTTATTGATAAATACAATCCTTTAATAACAAAATGTTCATGTATCACAGTTTCTAGATACCTACATATCTTATGAAAAATCAATGGTATTTTATAAAAATAATGAATTATTTTAGAAAAAAATCACATGCATATGGAAATGTAATTACTAAGGCAGAGAACGTATAGTATTTGCATATTTGTTATACATAATCACAAAATAGCATGATAAATTAATAAATTAATATGTTTCATGCTTTCACAAAGCTAGTCTAGAAATTTTATTTTGCATGTAAATATATACAATTTCAATTTTTTTTTTTTTAGGGCATATTTCTTCCATTATATACTTTTATTTTTAGGTGCAATTTTTAAATAGTTTTTCATTTTATCAATATTTTTCCATCCACGTTTTTATTTCATTTAATTTATGACCAAAATATTGTAAAATTAAAAAAAAAAAATTGATCATCTTGAATCAAAATGCTTGTTGACTATTTGCAGACTATTTTCTAGAAATACGTCTTGGGGGTTGCAGATTACATTAATTTTATTTTTAAACGGTTAACACATAGTCACATATAATTTCCGATGGGACGATCTCAAAAATTGTGTTTGACTTTTGTAAATCATTGTTCTTTATTAATTTAATATTTTAGTTGTAGTTCTGGGGGTTTCCCAAGTGCGTCCGCGATTTAATCTGCAGTTTTTATCGTATAGCCTGGGTGCGTCCGAGGTTTTATCAACTACTTTAACTGAAGAACCCGATTCCGTAAGTTTCCATTACAACGAACTCCAAGGGACCGAATTTCTTTTGTTGTTATAAAGGAAATTTCGTTAAGATGATGTTGAGAAATTTTCTTTTGAAGAATTTATGTCTATAATGCCAGAGCATGAAAAACATCAAGATTTTATGAATTATTTGACAGAAAATTATATTGTTTCTGAAGCAAAATTTCCAATTTCTATGTGAGCAGAAATGACAAGTAGTGTAAAAAGGACAACAAATGCCTGCGAGAGTTTCCGTTCCAAATTTAATTCGTTTTTTTTTATCAATATCCAGATATTTATACAATTTTAAAAATATTAAAAAAAACATTCAAATTAACACTAAATTTGCAATTGAAGCAGCGATAAAAACAACTATGAAGAAAAAAGGAACAACTAATAACAAAATTGCATTCATCGAAGAAAATATTAATAAATTTAAGAATAACCAAATTTCAAGGATTGATTTTGTAAAATTATGGCTTTTAAACATCAACCATAAAAACATAAAAAGTAACAATATAATTTATATGACCATAAAAAAATATTAAGACACTCACCTACAACTATTCGGTGTAAGTTAAATAAACGAGATAATATAATTTTAATATAAATATTGAATAAATGAAAAAAAACATTTTTGATGGTGTAAGCTAGCTCAGCTCCTTGTGGTGCATTCTGGGTAATTCTAAATTAATTGATACGCATTTGGACTGTGTCAAAAAAAAAAAAAAATTATTTTTAGGACGTACTCGGGCGATACCTTTTTGTGAACATACTTACAACATAAAAAAAATACTTTTTGGGTCGCACTAGGGATATCTCCACAAACACATTATATTTTTATTAATATATATAATATTTTCTATTAATATTTTAACATTATCAAGTGTATCAATACTTGTAAGTTACAGGTTTTATTGTCGTAGTGGTTGGACCGAACTGGTATATTATGGTTTTTATAGTCGAACCGAATTCGTATGTTGTTTTCATAATCGGACTCAATTAGTTGTTTATCTTTCTCATAAATATTATTTGAAACCCAACTCGGATACGCCCCCCTGGAATTAAGAAGGATGATAGGTTTTTAATTATAGGGTTTGAATGAGAAGAGAGACGGTTGTGAAATTTTTTATTGAAACATTTTGCATTTTGATTAATTGTTTTTAACTTTGGTATAATTTGATATGTCTTAGGAAGCATTTCCATGGTAATTTTCTTAAGGCAATTTTCTGAAAGGATTGGATGAACCATGGATACTCAAGTTATCTCAAGTTATCTCGTTACAAATTAGATGTTTGGTTAACGTCCCGCTTTGGGCGAGACAGTCCCGCTGTCCCCGAAGAACCTAAAAATGTCCCGATTTAAGAAAAGTCGACTTGTGGTAGGTATTTATTAATCACAAACTACCATAAATTTATACTGTATACAGTATACACTAAATTAATGCCTACATATATATATATATATATATATAGTGAAACACTAAGGAAAAAATAGAAAAGGAGTTCATAACGTTTATGCAAAATTAAACACGTCTCTCGGAAGGACTCTCGTAGGAATTGGATGCAGAGCTTACATAATCCACAATGCGATCAAAACAGCTGCAGATTGTTTACCTGTTGATTTTTAATACATAATTGCAAAAATATATTCATTTTTTTTAAATTTATAGCGTTTGCGTTGAAGCTCTTAAAGAATTTTGTAATACAGCTAACACAGAATATAAAAAACTTCTGGGCTGGGCTATAGTAAAACTAGATGGCTTGATACCTGCGCTGGAAAGAGTTTTGAAAATGTTTCAGCTGTTAAAAAATTATTTTCTGAGCATTGATAAATGCCCGAACATATTGAAAGAATTTTATGAAAATCAGCTCTGAATTATGGTTGTATTTTATACACGCTCAAGCAGCTACTTGTCATCAAGCAGTGTTAAATATCGAGGGCCAAAACGTGTCTGCAATAGATGCTTCAAATGAAATTAATCAACTTCAAAATACTTTAAATAAAAAACAAAATGCATGCTATTTTCCCCACGCCACCCGTAATATAATGGTAAAATTACTAGAAACTGTTGCTATTAATGAAGAAAACGTAAAATCTGCAGCGGCTGTTTTATACAAAATAAGCAAAGAATATTTAAAACAGTGGTGTCGGTTCAACGAGGAAGTAAAAATATTTAAATGGGCAAATTTGAGAAAGGTTCCCTCATGGGAAGATGTACAAAAAGTGATGGACTACTTATTGAACAGAAATTTATTAGTAGCAGTCAAGACACTGAAGTTTTTGACGAGTTTTCACTAATTTTTAAGTATGTAACAGCTCAAAAAATATGCGACTGGAACACCGGGAATATAGCTACTAAAAATCGTTGGGTGGAAGTATTAATGCACTTCAATGCTATTGATCTCGCACACGTGAATTTTTCTATAGTTGTAGAATACATTTTGTGCTTGCAGGCAGTAACGCTCCAGTTGAAAGAGTGTTCTCTCATATGAATAAAATATGGAGCAGTGAAAAAACTCAATTGAGAGTCTCTGTATTGAAAGAGTAACATAAACAAATTATGTCAAGAGTTCCATTCATACATAAAAACTAAACAGGCTACTTTAAAGCAGATTTGTGGATCCGACAATATAGAAAATCAACCGAATATTGTACTCTATTATTATATTATTATTTATTATTGTTATTATTAGGATAATATTAGGATTAATATTATATTAGCTGCGTTTTTTGTTGTAATTTTTTTTATAAATAATTAATTTTTATTCAATAAAAAAATTGTTATTTTACTCAAAATGTTATGGTTTTCTTATTAAAATATACAGGTGTCCCGTTTTGAAGAAAAAAATTATGGTCACGTTTTATGTATGGTACCAATTTAAATGGTTGATATCTAGAAAGTAAAACTATATACTTCGTTTTTAAAGACTATGCAAGTAATGATGATTCTTAAATCTTATATACGCTTTATATCAAGATTGGCATTAATTTACATGCATTTGTTAAACTAAAAGTAAAGTATATTTTAAAAAAAAAGTATGTATTTTAATATATAATAAAAAAAAAAAAATCCTATATTCCCCAAATGTATAGTCACATTATATTTTGATAGTATAATCTACATCAATACCTTTAAATATACATAAATAATAAATTCGCTTTAAATTGAAAAATATTACTTATATTATTGATTTATACACTAACATTTTTAGCTAGAAAATATCTTGTAAGTTAGAAAGTAGTATAATAATAATATATTATAAAATTGTTTTCGTTTCTAAAGCTTTCTACTGAAACCATTATGCCTCAACAATTTATTAAAAAATAAAATAAAAATTACAGAGATCTTAGGACAACAGTGATTGTAATAAATGCTATTTGTTGGTAATTATTTTTCAACATATCTCTTGTAGTATATATGTGTATGACAGTATTATAATCAGGGATTGAGACCGGACCGAAAAGAATCGGTTACGAAACCTATAACCTAGTGTAAATTAAAGAACCGAAAATAACCGTTACCTGTATTTTATATTTTTAATAGATCTTAATCAATACCGAAACCTATAAATAATACCAAAAGAATACCGATTTTTCAAGGGTTTTTTACTGTTTTCAAGTTCCTATTGAAATCGAAAGAAATTACTCTTTGGACTAAAAATATATTATTTAGAAACAATAATTACATATAATAATTTATATTATACAGTATTTACGCAATGTTATATTCGGCTGTCGACCAATGAATATAATATTATTGTCTATTAATAATATTAATATATTATATATATTATGTTTATGTTACACGATAATGTCGATAACGGATCATTTCTGCGGACACATTTATTTTTAAAAGTATAAAATTAAAATTATGGGCCGTCATACTGTGTCATGCGTTTATAAATATTTTGTTTACGATAAGAAATCCAACGAGTCAGTTTGTAAAAGTTGTAATGGAAAAATAAAAGTGAGTACTTACATATTTTTATTTCATTTAATTTTAATTTAAGTTTAAAATCATTGACAAAAGAATTATAATAATATAGTAATAAAATGGTAGGTAACTATGTAATATTTAAGAAAATAGACAAGACGACATTATTTTTATAGTTTATATCTATACCATCAACTATAATAGTGCAGTCTTGAGTAATTTATTCAGGTCCTACTCGCTATTATGTTAAAAATACCCAATGTAAATATTATGTAATTATCTACAAAATAAAAAATAGTACCTATGATTTTACCAGTAATTTCTCTTTACCTGTACGTGTAGCTTTGTAGCAGTTTACCCTTAAATATTTCAAATAATATTTATTTTGATTAATTTAGTTTGTATATTGTATATCCTTAAATATTTATATTTTGAAAATCTAATTGATATAGTTAGGTAATTAGATATTATATAAATATTTATAAATATGTACTTATAATTTTAAAAGGGAAAGCATGGGACAAATTTGAAAAGGCACCTAAGTTCCCACCAGAATATATATGAGGAGATGCTGGTTAAAGATACAGAAATAAAAAAATTTACCCAGATTAACACATCTGTTATCAAAGCACATGAGAAACTTTTATTTTTCTATATCCGAGGTTAAATTTAACATTAATATGAACACTTTAATCAGCGCCTGCAAATACTAAACAATAGTATACAATATATATTCTTGTATTAAAATTTCTGGTTTGAAAAAATAAAGGTTAGGAACCGGTTGGAACCGCAACCTAAATTTTAAAACTTAAAATCCTGAAATTTAACCTAAACCCCTAAAAAATATTTTAAAAATTCGAACCCTTACCTAAACCGTTAAAACCATTAAGGTCTCAGTCCCTGATTATAATTTATTATAATTAATAAAAAAATAATAACTAAAATAAATAATGCCTAGTTAGATGATTTTTGAATTATATAAGAAATATTTATCTATTTGGATTATGGTCTTATAAAATGTTATTTATTTTTAATGATGTGCAAAATTAGTGGTAGTCCATACATAGCATACAAAAATAAGAGTGTATGTATACCCCTCTCCCCCTCCCGATGGTAAACTCTTCAAACTAATTTACATTTTTACCGATTATAAGTAGATTACATCGAGATTGAGTGCAAACTATGCTCTTTGTGAATATTACAGATACATTTTTCTAGATGGCCATCATTTTTATCTAGGTGAAAATTAGATACCAATATTTAATTTTATCTAGATAAGATAAATATATCTTGATAAATTTAACTATTTCACAACACTGGTTACCAGACATCAGTAATTACATAAATAGAAGATTACAGATATTATTTTACTATCATTTCTCAGGAATTTTTATGTAAAAATTTTAACAATTTTTTAAGAGTTATCAAAGGAAGTTTTGAATTTATGATGAAATCTATGATGGTAAGATATATGTATGATGATTAAAATGGGTATTATTTATTCGATATTGAAGAGAATTCGCGCAGCATTTAGCAACGGACGGAACGCATTCTAGTAAAAAAGTGAAACCGTAAGTTTCTGTACACTTTTTCAATTTAAATTTTCGAAAAATAAATATAATTTAGTCGCAATCAACATAACATTTATTTTAACACAGAGCAATTCGGAATCGACGAATTCATGTTTTAGGAGACTTAATAACGAATATCCTTTGTGCATTGGTTCATCAATCGCTCCTCAGTACATGTCCACAAAGACGTCTACTCAGTCGTGATTTTCCGAAATTAAAAATTGTGAATCGAGTTAGTATCTTTATAATATTGTATAATATCGCTGAATTTCTCAAATTAAACTCTAATTTTATAAACTCAAAATGTGGAATATTATGATATTCATCTTGTAATCTAACCTTGTGGTTAGTATTGCAATTGGAAATGCGTTCTTCTCTCTTATTTTTCTTTTCTTGTTTTTCCGTATTTTCAGCTAACCTCTTTAGTTCTGTGTAGCTCATCTTGCTTTGATGGTTTCAGTCATTTTTTGCGTTAATTTATTTTTCTGGATATATTTCCGTTGAAATGGTTTTTTTTATCCAACTCGATCGCAGCATCCTTCTCGAACAGTACATTTCAAAGAATCTGAGGATTCATTGTTCTGCCTAATATAGTAATTAGATTTCACAGCCGTATAACGCTTCACTTCATACGTATTCTTATATGAAATGTTTCTTCAGCTAAGTTATATTTATTTTATATTATATTATGATATCATATTGACATGTTATGGAACTAGTTTTTAGTTAAAGTAAGAAATTTGAATTTGAACATTTTAAATATTAAAAAACTAAAATTAAAAAAAAAACCAATCAGCAATTAAGTTCTCATATAAAAAAAAAAAAATGAGATTATCGTTTCTGTGTAAATACTCAAAAGAGTATAAAAAAATTAAGACGTTTGATTTTTTTTCGTCACCCACTTTTAGGGCATTCGAACAAAAAAAAACAATAGTGAATCGTTTTTTCAAATGCAAGGAAGTCAACTTTTTGTGTATTAACCTGAAAAACGAAACTCGTCGAATACCAATGTATAACGACAGTCAGTAAGAAAAACTGGATTATCATAAGACTTGTATATGAATTAATTTAAAAAATTTAATTTAATTTAAATCACTTCATTAAATTAATGATAACCTGTAGAACCAAAATGAAATAGTGGTAAACGTAAAATACTAATCATTAGCATCGGTTTTATGTACTGAGGAACATGGATCTATAGAGACGTTGAGATATATTAAAAGTACTTCAAAATTCTCAAAAGTTATAACAATTTCATCAAATTAAGATAATATAGAATTAATTTTATCTAATGAGTTGCTCGATTTATTAAACTGTTTATACATTAAATTAATTAGTAATAATAAATTTACGAGTATATTAAGAAATTCAAATAATAACAGCTATAACTATCCGTTTTTACAGACTAAATTGTGATTGGTCGACTTCCAGCAATGCAACCTGGACCCAAAAATTAACACAGTAATACATCAGAAATCAAAGACAGTTGGTAAGAAAAACTGGTATAAGCATAAGATATGAGATTTGATTTCGTTAAGGAATTACATTTCATTTTGGAAAACGGGTAGCAACACTGAAATAATACCATGTGTAAAAGATAAACCATTATTAATGGTTGTACGTAATTTTTATTATGCGGTAATTGAAACGTGTGCAATGCAAAACCTCTCGGACTGTACGATGTTTCCTATTCTACGAATTATGATTGATCATATCAGATGAGTGCTTAGGAACGGTTTAAACTAACTATAATTTTAATGAAGTGGTAAAAATATCAACTTCAATTATACTTTTAAAGGATTCTTACATTAATAATTTAGATATAAGTAAGCCGATTTTCACTGAACATACATTGCATTAATGTGCATTTAATAAAGAAAATGTAATTTAGGATATATTTTTGACATTAATTGATTTCTTTTTTTCTTACAGGTGAAAACTACCTATAAAATGATTTTGGTTAGTAAATCTCTTTAAAACGAAGAAGAAAAATAAGTATTTACAGTAGAGTTACATAATTTTGAATGTAAGTTTTTTTTATGTATTATTTTAATTAAATGTTCAAAAATTAATTTTTTTTTTTGCTAAATTTCGGGTGCATATTTTTTTTTGCATATTTCAACACATAATAATAATTTAATAATTTACATATACTTGTGCTATTTAAAGATTTTTTATTTTTTATTTGGTTGGTTTATATGCATTTAAATCTGCGCTATACTAATAAATAACTACCTCAAATGCTACATATAGTATAACTTATAAAAATGTTCATTTTTTAATGAACATATTCATTAATAGGGTTCGGATGTTTATGTATTTAAAACTTCTGTAAATTGCATGCATGTATGCATTAAAAAATTACGAATATGCAATCAAAATATGCGCTAAAAAATTATAAAATTATGCACAAAATAAAATTTTTTAAATTTGCGTAGCGTTTTATTTATTTTAATTTACATTATTATTTATTATTTATTATATTATTAGTGTTACACTATACTACTATAGTTTTTTTTTAATTTGATCAAATTTGTAACTGCGTCAGTTATCACTAAGTAAATTTTTGTACCGTGAAAAACTTCGTTCTACATCAACTGATGTTATTGGAGCATATTTGAAGAATGCAAGATCCTCAACTCCTAATTTGTTTTTTTATTCAAATTATCAAATTAGTAAATGATGCCTATAACTACGTTCCTTAATGCATGATAGATTGTAGTTACCATACCTATAAAACTTATATATAATATATAAATTGTGGAATTAATTGTATAATTCGTTGATTTAAATTGTTTTCTAAAAAAATGTACTGAAATATGCATTTCTATTTTTAAAATTCCAAAATTAAAAAACAAAACCATTAAATATGAAAAAGTATGCAAAATATAAATAGTATTATTTGATTCAGTAGAACATGAATTAAATTTGTATCCAGTTTAACATTAAATTAAATAAATAGAAAAAAAATATGCAATTTCATGAATATCCGAGCCCTAGTCATTAAATACTAGAAAAAAAACAGATGATATAAGTAATAAAAAACTGAAAACCGTTTAATAAAAAAAAAAAAATGTATTTGATTTTCGCTAGATCATAAATTTCGAATTCAAATCAGAGTTTTAATTATTTAATAATGAGACCATTCAACATTCATTGAAATTAAAGCACTACAACTTCTATTTTTAGATTTCATTAGTTTAAATTATAAAATTCTTTATTTTTTATCGCAATAAGGTATGTATTTATGTTTTTAAATAATAGCTGAAACTAAAATTAATTTTCTAAAGAATTATTGTGAATGTAGGTATATTGATACAAACTAGTGGGTATTTTTTTATTATTTGGGTAAACGCCCATGTGGGCTCAAGTATAGGTAAAATGTTTAATCTGTGTATAAATTAGAGCTCTTAAAACACGTGTACACGGATTACACGTGTACACGTGAAATTAAAATTTTCGTGATGAAAACCGTGTAATCCGTAGTTCACGTAATTCACGTGAATTTCGTGTATTTAAAAATTTACACGTGAATTTCGTGTATTTATAAATCCTACACGTGAAAAGATACACGTGAAAATGTGAAATACACGACGTGCATTTAAAAGAATTTTATTATTTCAGAAATAATGAAGATTTACTAATATAATTAATAACGATATTTATTAAACGTTTAATATAAATTATAAACGTCATTCACAGTTGAATAACCAATAATAACAATAATAATAATAATACTTAAATTAAACATATCAAGAACTATAGTCTATAATTCTAGAAATATAATTTTCTGTTTTGGTATAAGAATACCAACATGTCTACATTTTCAGGAAGAAGGCAACTTCTTTTTGGCGTCACAATGTTACCTGCCGTTGAGAAACACCTCTCTGAACTTGCCGATGTAGATGGGATTGCTAAATATTTTTTGGCAATAGTTGCTATTGCTGGATATTTTTCTTCTCGTGTTCTCCACCACTCTAAGGGATTTAAATCAAATCGAAGTTTAGGTTCTGAAAGATATTCCGTAAACTGTGTAAATGCGTCATTTGTACTATTAGTATGGTCTTTGTAAATAATTGCTAACACATTATTCATTTTCAAATCGTTTTCTTCTGTATCATTAGGATTTGTAATAGTTGGGGCAACTGATTCAATAAGCTGCAAGACATGTGATCGAATTTTCTCTCTAGCTGGTACGGGTTCATGATCCATATCTTTATATTTTGGATCTAGAAAAGAAGCAACGTGTCTTGCAGTAACAATTTCTTTCCATGTCAATTCAAAACGAGTGGTCAGTTGATATAAAATTGTGTTCTTAAATCGTTCCGTTATATTGTCATCTTCGATACCATGTTCATAATGGGAAGTTACAATTTTGTGTATTAAAGGTCGTACCATTGAAACAGAAGATTCTAATTCTCCACAAAATAAAGTAGTGAGAGCTTGCAATGGTTTCAGTAGTACTAATAATTTTTCAATAATTACCCATTCAGATTCTGTAATTTCTAGTTTTTGGGCAATATTAGATACTGTTATATTACGATCTGCGAGAACATTTGTAATAGGTGCTCTATTAATATAGAGTCTTTCTGGTATTAAAAAACTAGAATTCCATCTCGTTTTACAATATTGTAAAAGAGTTAATTTTGGTAAATTTAATTGTTGTTGTGTTTTCTCCAAACTCTTCATTGATATCGATGAATGTTTAAAATGGCAAACAATTTTACTTGATTTTGTTAAAACTCTTTGAATTTCATCGTCCAAAAGAGCTTTATTAACAGCCAGCTGCAAAGAATGTGCTGCACACGTTAATCCATATTTTTCCATATTATCATTCAATTCTAACTGTGATACAGCGTTGATGACATTTGCTGCATTATCTGTTACAATTGAACTATTTTTTTATCGACTTCCCACTCTATAAGTGATTTCTTTAAATGATGTGCTAAATTCATAGCTGTGTGTCGCTCATCAACTTCATGAGTTGTCAATGTATATGATTTCGGTTTCCAATATTGATCGATAGTGTGACAGATAATTGTTATATATGACTCTTGAGATCTGAAGGTCCAGCAATCTGTTCTACATGACACACTTGTTACTTCATTTAATTCATTCTTAATTAATTGTGTTATTTCACTTGTTTTTAAACGATTTTTTACATTTTCTGCAGAGCATGGTTTATAATTAAGATTAACAACGTTCATGAAGTATTTAAAACCCGGACTTGAGCAAAATGAAAGAGGCATCTGGTTTATAACTATCATTTTTGAAAGTGCTTTATGAATTTTCTCAGTTCTCTCAGAGCAAAGCAATTTATCTGACGTAGTATTTTGGTTATTAAGTTTTTGGCGCTTTCGCCTTGTTCGAGAATTTAAAATGAAATTTATATTTGATGTTGAATCAGAATTGATATTTGAAGAACTAGTACTTGGTTGGTCAAAATCATTTAATGAGGCGGTAGATTGGCTACTCAAATTTTCTGTTATAGGTTCTAAGTCTTTTCTAGTCTCAAGCATCTCATTTTCTGAGTCAGATGTGTGTCTGTTAAATAGATACAAAGTTTAATACAAGGCTTCTAATATATTGTTATAATAGTAGTTAAAAAATATTAAAAATACATAGTCACAATTTTTTTTTGATAAGCATTGATAATTCGAATTTTGACAAAATGCGTAAAAATCACGAAAATTTGCAATTTATTCTGAGTTAGAAATTCAAAAAAATGTTTTTTTTTTAAATCTAAGATTTGAAAATTCTATACAAGATTCTTCATGAGTTTGTATACTTTTATCAAATAAAAAATTTCTGCTGGAAAGTCAAATTAAATTTTTATGAGCATTTGAATTACAATATTGGATATTCACTAAATTTCTGTTGTACCGATATTTTTATTTTGTTGTTATATAAAGACGAATAATTGTAGAAACTTGAAATTTACACCAAATATTTATTTCATCAATCTATAAAAATGTTATTCGTTGTTCAAAAAACTTGAAAATTTAATACAAGTTTCCCCATAAGTTTTTATAATAGCAGTTGTAAAATATTAAAAATACATAGGCACGTTTTTTTTTATAACCATTTAAAGTTCAAATTTTGACAAAATTTACAAATTCTTTAGTTGTTAAAAATGTATAAAATGTTTGATTGAAAATTTGAAACAAGGTTCCACGTAACATAATGAATCTAATTTGATTAATTTGGAATTTATTTTATAAGTACTTACATTTTGTTTTTAAAAAATAACAATATAATTAACATTGTATAAAATATCCTAGACTGACAACTCATCTCCGATCAGAATCGTTTTTCGTATACAATGATATTATATCATTGAATTCAGATTTAATACCATCCATTACAGTAACCCACTTGTAAATTCCTGTACAGCAGAGTGGCATGCACTTACTTACCCGCTTTTTTTAGTATTGTAAATTTTTTAAATTTAGACGCTCGTAAAAATTTTTAATTGACTACCGCTCGATGTTTCTATGATATCATTGTAATAAAAACTTATGAACAACCTTCTATTACATTTTCAATTCTTAGCTACACAATTTTTTTTACGACAATATCGATTAAAAATCGGAAATCAGTAAATCACAGTACTATTAGGTTAGGTATAATAATAATATAAATTTACCTCTTTTTTTTCTCTTACTTCGTTACTTATGGAATGAATCAAAATCAGATGTCGCCCAATGGATCCAGTTGTACCTCCATTGCAAACAAACTCATTATTCTCATTCTCATCACACAAAAGACAGTATGCAACATTTCCTTTCTTTTTTGCATATTGCCAAACCCATCTTGATTTTTTATTGCCCATTACAATAAGTTATTTTTTAACTATCTCAATTTTCGATGAAGTTAAAAAATATATGAGACTCCGATATATGATTACGGTTGAATAGGATAATACTGAATAAGAAATAGAAATGGAAAATTTCGTGCACATACAAAAACATATTACGCGGTACAATGAGAGATAACTTAAAAAATGTTGGGTTTTGGTAGGTTTATAAATAAATGAGTACCATTATGTATTATGCACAAGGTATCGACTATTGACTAAATATGCGATAATACATAATATCTATTTAATCCACCTATAGTTATTATTAAAACCGATAAAAATTTAAAAATAAGAGGAATCACGGAGCACATGAATATAAATCATGGAGTTCACGTATTTTGTAAATTCACGTGAATGTCATCACGTATTTCACGTGTCACGTGAAATACGTGTTTATTCAAAATATATATCCGTGCATCCGTGTCACGGATACACGGGTACAAAAAAACACGTGCTCCATTGAGACCTCTAGTATAAATCGTAAATTTTAATTCAACGATATCAAATAGAATATGGATTTATTACATTTAACAGTAGATATCATAATCTTTGGAATTTTGAACTATCCATTTACTTTTTTGTAATATTTTGCAGGGGTTTAAATTCCAGTAAAGTTATTTGAAAATATATTTTTTTATATATAAATTAATTCAAACATAAATTCAGAATATATATTTTTCATGAAGCGTGGAGGTAACAATAACCACCGTATTTATGTTGATATTGAATTGAAAAAACAAAGCAATTACAATACATTTGATTCTGTTGATAAAATATACTGATAATCGAGTTTATAATAAAAAATAGGAATAGGGAATAGGCATATAAATAAATGAAAAAATAATTTTGTATTTTCATATTTACAATTTGAATTCAAGTGTTCTTGTATGACTTACGAGTACAAAGTACGTTGATGAAATAATACTCTTGTGCAGTATTACACAAATATTTAATTCATCTTGTAACGAAGTAATATTTAACTTACTAAAGTCAAATAGTTATCGGCAGAATACATAGTATATCAAATAAATAAATATACGAGTTATCTAATACGGTATTGTCAACTCATAAAAGATAACGAGGAAATCATTTTTCCTTAATACTAAACAGTAATGCATGACGTACATCGGTGTACATTTTCCAAAACGTAAACATAATTTGCGTTTACTTTAATATTATTAAGTAACTACACTCGTATAATAACACAAATAACTATTATGTCGTGTTCATCGTTTTTTTTTTCTATTTTGCTTTACAAAGACATTACAGTAATACAATTATAGGTATATATAAAACTATATACAGATATTTAAACATAGAAGCCAGTTAAATTCTCAACATTAATGATATAATAGGAGTAGAGCAAGTGCTAAGTAGAATTTTTGAATCGGGGATGATATATCTTAGGAAAGATAAAAATGAAAAAGGAGTTATCTGTTAGGGAGAAGGGAAAAACAATTGAAAATTAAATGATTGAAGTCGCAAATTGTTTCCTCGTGGGGTCTTGTATGTAATAAGAAAGAATTAAGAGAAAGCATGGATTTATGTTAGGGGATTAAACAGTGTCCTACAGTTAACAGTCATAGAATTTGGTTTCCGCAAATATATCATTTAATTCACCGAAACGTTTCTAAAAAAAAAAAACAATACGAGTTTTTCAAAAGAAAATCTGTAGTATGTAATCAGGGACGTCATTTGGGGGGGGGGGGCAGGCTATAGCAAATGCCCCACTCTAAGAAATTTTAAAAAGTCCGATGATCAAATGCTAAAATCGGTAAATAGTAAATTTTTATTTACTATTTTGTACTCAGAAATCAGATAATATTTACTTTTAAACACACGTTTACGGTTTATTAAAAGTTGAGAAACACTGGCTCCTCCCCGGCTTATGACAATCATTATTACACAAACCTTATAAACTTTATTTTTGGTATATTATATATACGATCTTTATAAAACAGTTTTCGTGATATCAATACCATTAAAATTGAGCTCATAATCAATAAAAAATCGTTAAAATCGTTCCTATTCATCCCAAATTATGGTACTTTATATTTGAGATACAATTTTATGGTTTTATAAATAAGTTCTGTAAAGTATTATTAAATATAAAAATAATAAAATTATAATTATTTATTTAATTAGATTTATATTATTATTCCATTTAACCTATTGATAGGTAACTTATAGCCTATAGGATAAGTAAATAAATTAGTTTTACTATCTTTAATGTTATTATTTAATTGGTAAATTAAAACGTTTCATGTTCTTTGTTTATTATCATGCCATCATTATTCTTTACTTATCTTTACATGTTTTATTCCAAAAAAATATTTTATTGATAGTTTATCGTCCAAAAATATTAAATATTTAAATAATTAGGTAATAATAATTTTTAAATATTATGAAGTCGGCAAATTTAATCATTTGCCCCACTCTTTCAAAAGTTGAAATGACGCCCCTGTATGTAATAATGGGCGGTAAAGTGAAATTATAACGTACCGACTAAGCCAAAGTACAGCAAATCGGAATACTTTTACTATTTTCACGCTAATTTAGTGCGTATTTATTTTATGCATTTACAATAATTTTTTAAATATGACAACTTATACTCGTATTTCATTATTTCAAATTTCAGTTTTCGTATAGGATGATAAATTATTATACCCACGATCAGCCACATTTAATTTGTTTTATATCACAAATTTAGAATTTAGATCAAGTTTTTTAGAAGTACATTGATAATCAGTTCTAATTTCTAAATTCGAAAACATCGAAATCGATGTCAAATATGACAATTTGAGTGACAAAACAATTATGGCCTGATTTGGGAGACAATTCATGTGATCGGAGATAAACTGATCGAAAAAACGAGCTTTGGAGTTTGGTTTTTATAAATCCACTTTGTTTTTATGTAAATGTATTATCATGAGGCACAATTTAATAATTAATTGGCAGACATATTAAATTCTGGTTGAATAATTACTTCAATTCGCGTTTATTTTGGTGTGATATTTTTATTATTTTTTTCGTTCCTAGTTACTACGTTATCATTATAATTTTAATACTGTGATACTAGTAAAGGTTATATACCTAGTCTGTATGACAACATAATGCGGCAAAACATCGTTTCTCGCGTTTTGTAATCATTACAAGGCTCTCCAATTTCTTGTTTGCGTGGTTTTTCTCAAATACAAAGCAGTACTGTGGTGGGTTTGGTCAGGCAATTTTATATACAGGAGTATCATTCAGAACGCGGATGGCTTCTGATTTTATGTATGACCATCGCAGGCCTTCGATCATTGGTCGATATAAGATTGCAAATGATCTATTTGGACAAGAGATGTCGATATGATATTGTGTGGCAGCTGTGTGTACGCGTACCACCGCAGTTGCAATTCACGTGGAAGTGACCTGAATAATTATCCCTTATGATAGCACGTTTTGGGATACGAATGAATAAATATTAGTATTGTATTAATATGCACACAGACTTCATGTCGTTGTAAAATAAACTACCAATCTTTACGACAATGACGCACGTTTGTTTTATGTACGATGAAATTATAAGCATATGGATAAATGACGCCCAACGATGGGGTTAAATTGTATTACTATTATTATTATTATAGACTGTTGTTGTACGGTACAAGGATAAAACGACCATTTATTTTCAATCGAGGTTTTGTAATACGTGTCTCGACCGGTATTAGTAAAATAGTCATTCATTTTAACCTTTTAAAATATATTTTCTCAAAACGTATATATAATAATATATGGTTTATTATTAGTTTTTTTTTTATTGTTTCTTTGATAAACTGCCTCGAAGATGGCTGGAAAATGTAATTCATCGTTAGTCTTTCACAACAAAAACGAAAATATTTGTCTGCCATCGGTCATCGCTATGCTTTAAAATTTACCTTTATACACAACATTCCCCACGAAACTTCCTAATTCTATCGGTTGAACTGTGCTTTACTACAGTGTCGTATCCAGGGGGGGTTAGGGGGTTGTAACCCCCCCCCCCCCCGAAAACTGTTCAATATTTAATTAATTTAATGATCAACCGACATAGCACGCGACATTATAACTTTAAGATTCTTGTAACTTTCAAGATAACTTTTCGTATAGTGTACGACGCACGTATAAAACTGACCAATAATTAGCAAAACCCGAATTATATGACAGTATGATACAGAATACAGATAACATAATATTAAAACCGATTAGCGGCTTCTGCGATTGCGATATCAATATCTTACAAACTATAATTCCCAATGTATTTTTACATTCCTTAAACCTTAGTGCATTTTCGAATACTTCAATAGCGTTTTTCATAATAATTGCCCGTAGTGAAATGCTTGCGCAGTCAGTCTGTACTCAGTAGTGATTACACTGATCGCAGAACAACTGTTCACAGCTTTCGATTTGTATTAGCGTCTTATAATTTATTTATTACCGCACATAAAATAAGCAAAAAATCAAAGAATAACATTTTGAAATACTTTAGCTCTACTGCCTCAACATCTTCACAAGTTTTTAAAAAACTAAAACTTGACGACAACGTTATTCAAAATAATGAAATTTCCTTAAAGTCGACATCATCCCAAATTCCAGCTTCTGATTTATTGGATAATACAAAAAATTTAGTTTCTACTTTTGAAGCACGAAAAGATATTTCTTACTACATACGAGGAAAACAGGAAAATAGGAAAACAGGTAAGATTTACTATTATTTATATTTTATAAATATTTAAGATTTATATAAAAGGTTACACTTCTGATGCGAATTATTATTTTTTATATATTTTGTACATTCATCATTAATACTAATTAACAATATATTTATTAAAATACCCAAATAATATTAATTTTCAGTGGTCAGCTGAAGAAAAAATAGATATTTTAAAAAATATATAGGTACCTGATCCAAATTATAAATTTCCTCAAAGTGGCAATAGGAACTTGAGATTTCAAATAAATTGGACGTATGAGTTCTGTTAGCTTCGTTACTCAAAAATACAAGATGGGGCTTTTTGTTTGACCTGTATTTTGTTCCCACCATCAGATGGATTAGGAAAGGGTGGTCATCAAAATCCTGGGAAATTAGTTATTGAAAAATATAACAATTGGAAGAAAGCCAAAGATTTGTTTAAGGATCACCAAAACAATCATTACCACAAACTTAGTCAAATTAAATTTGATAGTTTTTTGGCAATTAGAATTAAAAAAGTTGAACCAACTGATAGACAGATAAATGAAACTTTAAAAAAAAAAATTAATGATAACAGAGATCGTCTCCGTCCAATTATTAAAACCATTTTATTTTGCGGAAATCAAGGAATTTCGTTAAGAGGGCAAAGAGATTCGGGAGTTATTGATCTAAATTAACATGCTAATACAGAAAATCAGTGAAGTTTCAGAGAGCTAATTAAATTTCGAATCGATTCTGGTGACAATGTGTTTAAAAATCATTTAGAAACTACCAATAAAATTTCCACCTATTTAAGTCCATTGATCCAAAACGAAATAATATCAATTTGCAATAAATTAATTCTAGAACATTTGATAGCTATTGTTAATAAATCTAAATCGTTCACCATTTTGGCTGATGAAACGACAGATGTTTCTAATAAAGAAAAAATGACATTATGTGTTCGTTATGTCGATTTAAATGCAAATAAAATTAGAGAAGACTTCCTACAATTCATCGAAATTCAAAATATGCCAGGAAAAGGATTATCTGATGTTATAATGAAAAGTATGACTGACTTCGGACTAAATACTAAATATTTAACTGGGCAAGGATACGACGGAGCTACAGCAATGAGTGGCAAATGTAATGGCGTACAAAAATTTATTCGCGATGAACATCCTAGTGCCTTTTATTTACATCGCAGTGCGCATTATTTAAATTTAGCTATAACTTTTAGATGTAAAGTACCAAAGGTAAGAAATTGTATGGGTACTATACAAAGTGTAAGTAATTTTTTCGGTTATCCAAAAAGGCAAAGTATTTTGCGATTATCAATAGTAGAAATATTTCCACAGACTAATCGTTTTAAACTAAAAAATCTATGTGCAACTCGATGGGTCGATCGCCATGATGCAATTATATTATTTGAAGAACTTCAACCAGTCATTTTACATGCACTAGATAGAATAACACTTTGGCCAGATTCTGACACTTCTAGTTCTGCAAGTCATCTACTTACTACAATAAGACAGTTAAAATTTCAAACAGCTTTAGCTATTTTAGTGAAAATACTTTCCATAAGTTTTCCTCTCAGCCGATATCTTCAAACAGTAAATCTTGATCTAAAAACTGCACTAGAAGCTGCATTTATTGTTCAAAATACTATTCAAGAAATTAGAGAAAATTGTGATGTAGAGTTTCAACAATTATTTTATCTGTGACAACATTGTGTGAAAAATTTGATATTACTGTTAGTTTTCCACGTCAATATAAATCAGATAATCCAGAATATTTTTTGAGAGTCTCAGTATTCATGCCTTATATAGATAATTTTCTAGACCAATTAAACGATAGATTTATATCACACAGGATTGTCTTGAATAATTTTAATTGTATTATACCCAAAATAGAAATGAAAATATCTGAAGAGATTAAAGGTAAATTCAAACAATTAGTAGAAACATATCATGATATAGTTGATGAATATACCAATTAAAATCTAAATGATAATTTATTAAACGGAGAATTAAATTTGTGGTACACTAAATATTTAACTTTAACAACTTCTGAACTCAAGAACAAAAATGCTATTGAAGTATACTTCCAAACCAGTCCAGATGTTTATCCAATAATATCTAAGCTTCTTCAAATATTCATTACACTTACAGTATATACTGCCCCGGGAGAACGATCGTTTTTAACACTCCGTCGTTTGAAAACTTATTTGAGAAATTCTTCTGGACAAATACGTTTAAATGGTTTAGCCTTACTTAATATTCATCGTGATATTAACATAGATATTAATGATGTTCTAGATGAACTTGATAAAAAATCGAAACGAAAATTGAATATAAATTTATAGTTTTAAAAAAAAATAAATATTTACATATTTCAACTTTTTATAATCAGCGTTGTAAAATAGCTATACATTTATAAAATATTTAATGTATGATAATTTATTATAATAAAAACACACAATTCAATACAATTTTATATGTTACACTTTTATTAACCCCCCCTCCTAAAAAAAAAAAAAAAATTCTGGATACGCCACTGCTTTACTGCATCATACATAACATGCGATAACGAAACGTTAAATTCGTTTGAATGTACAAGTATTATTACAAAATTAATAAAACAAAATAATTTTGAATTATGAAATTTGTTATTGTATTTTCCTTAGAAACCATCATACATATCAACCGTTATTCACTTATTTTTGAAAATAGCAGAAAATTGTGGTATTAAGTCTTGTAAGCGTATATGTACCTATATAATAAATGAATAAATACTAATTATATTATTTATACTATAACTATAATTATATATAATAAATTATATTGTGATATTAATTCTAAATCTTTATCGTTTTTGTGTTCGTTTCAGTTTTAATGTCTAGAAACGTTTTTTGGATTATTAACCATTTTAAATGTAAAATATGTCAAACGCACTTAGACGTTGTTCGTTAGATAATAATAGAGTAGAAAGAGAAATACATTTTATTGATAGATTAAAATTAAAAATAATCTTTCCAGAACATATATTTTCATGTGCGTAAAAACCTATAACTTCTTCATTTGGATCGCAGTGTGAGTTCACATCAATGTAGGTGAAAAAAATGTCTTCTCTTTCTGAAAAACTTCTAGGTTTGATTGAATTTTGTTTACGTGTCTTAAGAAAAGTGAATTGAGTAAAGGGATTAAGTGAATTACCGATTTAGAATTTTATTTTTATATATATTTTACACATGGTTGTAGATGTATCTACCATTATTTGATGATAATTCTAGTGGGTTGTAAAAATGTTGCAATACTTTTTCCTAGTAAATGATTTATGAAAATCAATGGCTAACATTTCGAATTATATTTTATCATATTATAATAAATAACAATATTCTAGTATATTTCAAACCAACAGAATCGTGATCAGAGACTGCAAAAATTAAAAGACAACAGAAGACTGCAAAAGACAACAAAAATTATAATATTGTAAAATATCGTACCCATTGATTTACAACACACATATTAAATCACTGTATTTTCATAAAAAAAAACATAATTGTCATGCTATAATATATTTCTTGGATAAAAGCAATAATAAAAAAAAATTAAAAAAAACAAAAAATTTTTCAACAAATCGGATATACTCGTAAATATACTTTTATACAAAAATACAAGTAATACAATACTGTTTTAAGAAGTTGAATGCTGTTTTTTTCAAGGGATTAAACTGTTGATTATATTTTCTTATACGATTTTATGAATAAAACCGAGGTGAAGAATTATATTACTAGAATTTAATGGTAAAACCATTTATTTGTTAATTTATTTACACTTATTTTATGAAATTATTGCTTTACACTGTTATGTCCACATTATTTTATTATTATTTTTATTATTCACAAAACATATTCATTCAAAATATAATATATATATATATATATATCTTTTTAATTCTTGTGGTTAATATAAAAACACTATTCGAATGCTATCATTGATAGTCCATCAAAAATTATACTTACCAACTCGTAAATAAATATTTTTTAGTTAAATTTTTTAAGGTTCAAATTTTTTTCTATAAAAATCTATAATTTTACAAAAAAGTGTATGAAAACATGCTGTTAAATAGGACTTAATTAGATACTTTATTAATATTATATAAACGGTTGATCTCAGGACTAAGAAAGGTCTATGTTTAACATTTGATTAGATTGTACTACTCCTTAAAGTAAATTGCAACAGTGTCTATTCATTATGTTGTTTCATTTCTTATTCGTACAATTATCACATGCAATTATATAAACAAATAAGAATCTACTTACTCTATTACTGATTCAATTTAAGAAATACCATTCGTTTTTTCAAATATTAATGATAATGGTCATAATATTTTTGATGTAATTGTATATTATTTGTGTAACAGATGTACACCAAAGTACATTTTTATTTACTAATTTGTCATTGGATAAAAATAAATATATATACATAATTCGTCATGAAACCTTTATCATTTTGTCGTTCGAATATGAAAAAATAAGTTTGATTACATTTGGGTTAATCAAAATGAATGGTAAGTTTATGGTTTTTTTTAACTTATGCAGGGTTTACTACAAATGTGGATGTATACGAGACGACAAAATGTTCATACCAGTATACTCTAAATATCGGGTAAATATTTTAATATGTAGTATAGTATGTTAATTCATACTCGAAGAACCATGAGTGAAGCTGAAGGTTAACCTACAATTTTTTAAAGCTTATTGTCATTCAACATTAAAATACATGGAATGTTCAGAATGTATATCAATGGAACAGAATAATCTGATATTAATCATATAAAAAATTATTGGTCATAAAAAGTGATATTACTTATAAAGGTAAAATAAAAACAATCGGCTATTTATATCAGTTGTAAGTTATAGTATATATATATGAACTATAACTATAACTATAACTATTTACTCGTGAATAAACTTAGAAGATATTAAGAACTTAGTGTACGATTCAAAACAACATGGAGGTTGTGAAATATGTAAATTCCATATAATGATTTAAAAGGTAAATATATTGGTTTTTATTAACGTTGTATAATTTTAAATTACTACTGAATCAATTATAAATAAAGAGCAAATATACAAAAATAAAATAAAAATTAGTTTATGTTTAATATTCAGAAGCGATGTATAAATAAATAGTTTATACATAGAAATAGATAAATAAATAAATACTTAGCTTTGAGTATTATTATATTTTTAACGTACCACATTATCGAATTAAAAATTCATCAATAGCTACATACAAAGTCAAAGAAATCGTGCTCATTAAAATCATTCGTGAGTCGTGATTTTATGAATTTTTAGTTCAAAACCGGTCATACATTACAAATCAGGCTAAGCATTTAATTACTTATTTATATTTATAAACTATTTATTTATATATTAGCAAATATATAAATATATATATAGGTATTTAGTTCAGTATAGATCGATTTTTCTTATATAAATAGCAAAACGACACTTACTTTTATGAGAAAAATAAAATTTACTAAGTATATAAAAAATATTCGTTGAACTAACTGAACATTTCAAAAGGTTGTATATAAAATCCTCAGAATGTTTTTATTTTACGTAACGATTAATGGTTAACAACAAACAAATTAATGAACCTCGTTTACTGTAAATATTGATTATTAAATCACTATGAACCAATGATCATTATGCACTCAGTCTTCACTGATTGAAACTATCATTGAAATAGGCAACACCGTTAATTATTTGGCTAAGGCAATTTTGGTGTTATCAACTTTGAGATAAATACAATTGTAAATTTAATATTACGTCACGTGTGACAAATTAGCTTTTTGTTCTGCTGCATCAGCACAATACTAGGTACTACCGTCGTGCATTTATAATAAGAGATTTTGCAGGATTGGTAACACGTGAAGCTCTAAATATAATTAACACAATCCATTGTTAGTACAATAAAACCTCATTAAGACGCTTGGAAGGGGAAGTCGTAAAACCGCGTATTATGAGGGATAGCGTTATAGGCGATATAATATTTATGGTTATAGGCATTATAGGACCGGAAAAAATCCACGTATTAAGCGGGATGGCGTATTTAGTGGGAGCGTCTTAACGATGTTTTACTGTATTTTGATGAACGCAAATATATAAATACAAAATGCAAGCTAAAAATAAGATAAACAGTATACATTGTGATCTAGTAATAGTTACATAATATAATATACTATAAAATTCAGAAAAAATATTATTTTTTTCAATTTTTTTTTTCTAAATGGTATAACTGTTCTTGGTATACTTTCAATTGCTATATTATAATTCGAAATCGTGATGATAAACCCTAGGCAATTATAAAATATGAAATATGCATTGTAGGAATGGACACAATTCAGTTTTTGCGATAAAACGGAAAGAATAATTTTTTATTTGGGTTGAGGGAAGCTTCAGTTCTCCTTTATATTGATAAGAAGTCAATGTATTATATAATTACACTTTAATTTTAAAAAAAATACACCGTTCTGTGTGCTTATATATGTCGTAGCCATATAGTGAAATTGACCATTTCATGAAATGGAAACGACTTTTAAACACTTCGTGAAATACGGAAATATTTCATGATATGGTCACTTTTTCATAAAACGGTCGTTCCAATTTGACATCGTGTAATTTTTTTCATAATCTGGTCGTTCACTTTGTGTACCTGTATATTTATATCTATAAAGTAAATAAGTAATTAAAAACAAATTGCGTACGAAAACCATACTGTGATGGCCGCGGCGCGATGGTCCAAGAGCGATCACTGTGCTCGACCGAAGGCTTGCCAATAAATATTACGAATGTGCGCTACAGAAAGTGGAAATCCGACGCTATAGCACGTTGCACGTGAACATTTATACGTGTCGTAGCGCCACGTAGATAAAATAAATAAATAAATGATAATGTACAATGATAATTAAATTATATATTTTATAGGTATGTTGTGTCATATGAAGACTTGTTCGATAGACTAAGTGATTATCATATACGTACTGGACATGGTGGTATGGGGAAAATGCGTGCGACACTGTCCAATAAATATTCGATTCCAAGACCAGCTATTGAAACTTTTCTATCAATATGCGCAATCTGTAATAGTTAGAAAGGGTCAAATCATAAATTGGTTATCAAACCAATTGTAAGCAAAGACTTCAACGAGAGAGGTTAAGTTGACTTGGTAGATTTCAAGTCATTACCTGACGGAAAATATAAATTTATAAAACAGTTAAAATTATATCTGGAGATCAAGGATTTTTGAGTTGTACATGCAAAAGTGCTTGTCAAACTAAACGTTGTACTTGTTTTAAAAGTAGTATTAAATATAACAGCCGTTGCCATTATTCATTGAATTGTTTAAATAAATAATTATTAACTATACGATAAATTATATTATATATAAGTTATTAAAATTATTATATAATTTATTTAATTACCTACATATTACTACTTGTATTATTAATTATATCAAAACTAAACTTAATATAATATGCTTACCATATTATACAATGCATAGGCGTGCGCAGACTTTATTCGCAGGTTATGCAATAAGAAATATAGGGCCCCTCTCAAATAAATTTTCTAATCTTCCCTTAATTTATTTGCATTTTCTTTTAACGCATATAAGATTCAAGTTACAATCTAAGTTTTTGCATGTATCATCAATAAGCCTTTGATTAAAACGAGCATCCATTGATTCTATTAAATAGTCAAGATACATTATACATATAAACACGGCCCATGAGGGGCTATAGCCCCCTTAGCCCCCCCCTTGGCTACGTTACTGGGCCCCTCACATGAAGCCGCAGACTATGCAGCGGCATACCCTGCATACCCCGTGCGCACGTCTATGATACAATGTAACAAACAAAAATTATTATAAAATTTTGATAAATATAAAATATATTTTCGGTACACAAAGTGAACGACTAGATTATGAAAAAAATTACACGATGTCAAATTGGAACGACCGTTTTATGAAAAAGTGACCATATCATGAAATATTTCCGTATTTCACGAAGTGTTAAAAAGTCGTTTCCATTTCATGAAATGGTCAACTTTTCATGAAATGGTCAATTTCACTATATGGCTATGACATATACATTAACAATATCATTTACGTTGATGTTATTCGAGATATCTTTCTTTGTATAAAGTATGCTTAATGCGGATAGACGAGCCTGAATTTAAAAGAGGGTTAGGTTAGTTGGCTTGGTAGTGATTTAAGAAGTCTAAGCTCCCCAAGCTCCTTATTTTGCGTTAATGTAACTACGATGAATATGAAAATAGTTAATCGTACAACGCACGAGAAAAAAATTGATGGTATATGAATTCGAAATAATCGCAGAATTTCTATATATATTCTCAATCAACACTTCAATATACGTAAATAATGTATGCCATACTAAAGGTTGAAAAATAAATTTTATTTACTATTTCTATGTAAACTTACGAAAAATAAATAATGATAACTAACAAGTGTTTTCATAACATAATAAATTAAAACTGTAATTAATAAAATAAAATATCGTAATCCAATATAACTTATAATTGTCTTACATCTAGAATAGTATTTTATAAATATTTATTTTTATGCACCGCGTGTATACACGAAATATACGTAATAATTAATAATATGTAAATGATATATTAATATAATAAATATCTGTATAATAAAATATGTATATAATATAACAGCGTTTCCCAAATTGTGTACCGCGGTGCCCTAGGGGCACCACGATCACTTTCTAAGAGCACCGCGGTCTACGGTTCATAACAAATAGTTTAAAATGTATACAATTGTTTTTTCTTATGGTTTTCGTAAAAACTTTATAGTAAATAATGTAACATTTTCTAGTATATATTCGGATATTCTCATTTTAACCTTCTAATAATTGTATATAATTATTATAATCATAATAACAATAATATATATTTATTATTTTTTTAAGTTTAAAAATGTATTAATTTATAATTAAGTTCAATTTTAATAAAATTAATAAAATTGATTATCAATAGGTTTTTTATTTTGTTCTGTAATATAGTTCACCAGTGACATAGCCAGGGGGGGTTTTGGGTGTTGTAACCCCCCCCCCCCGTTAGTTTTATTTAATTTTTTTTTAATTATTCAATTCCCTGTATGCACGGTGTCGTTGATAGTTGACTGTAATAGATAACCAATGGTGACCAATTATAGAACAATAAATTACTCATTTTATGTTGTTCCTCCGTGGATGATAACGATACATACACATCCGTTCTTATTTGAAAAATGGTACGTAACAATATAATAATATGTACATAACATTATGTTGATTATTATACTATCGATATTCCATGTTATCAATTTATCATGAAGACGGGTTTTTCTCTCATCATAAGTTTGTATTTTCTATCCAAATCAATAAGACGTATGTGTTCTTCATTAACCCATAACTGTTTGAAACTGTTATGTCCAACAAGATGGGTATACCGACATGATTCAATAATTATTTTTCTCGAGTTATTTAATGCAATAGTTGATAGTTTATCAGAAGTTTGTACTTGGCTTGATAAGGATGCTTCATCAGGAGCATACCAATTGCTGTGTTATAAGACAACCAGAATTTATATTAGCAATTTATATACTTGGACACGTGTTGAGTTTGAGTTTACCATTAAGTAAGTTTTTCAGATAAAGAATATAGATTTAGTTGAAGCTATTCAAACTGCTGATGACGTAGTAAATATAATTAAACAACTAAGATTAAAAGATAAAAGTGAATTTAAAATTATATTTTATAATGTAAAATCTAAATGTGATGCCTTAAACATTGAAATATCTATTCCTCGTACAACTAATAAACAAAAAAACAGACGCAATATCCAGGTTGATTTGCTTGAGGTTTAATACAAAATATCTTTATTCATTCCATTTATAGATAATTTTTTAAATCAATTAAATAATCGATTTTTATCTCATAGATCTATAATTGAAAATGTTAACGTTATTTTACCATCATCCAATATTATACAATATGAAGAAAAAATTAAGCTGCTAGTTGAAATGTATTAAGGTGATTTAGATTGAAGTGTGTTAGCAGCTATAAGTGAAATTAAAATTTGGCAACAAAAATTTACAAAAACTAAAAATTTACCAAAAAATGCTATCGACGCTCTTCAAAAATGTAACATATTAATTTTCCCTTCTACTTTCAAACTTTTACATATTTTAGCGACCCTCTCAGTTACAACTGCTAACAGTGAACAATCTTTTTCAACATTAAAAAGATTGAAAACATATTTACGAAACACTATATGTAAAAATAGGTTGAATGGTTTGGCAATGATTAATATACACAGTGATATAATGATAAACCCTGATGATACTCTAAATAAATTAGAGACTAAAACAAGAAAACTACGGTTGATATAAATTTTAATGTGATTAAAATATTATTTGACTTTAAATGCTTTAAATTAAGTACAAAAAAATTTAAAATAATATGTTTTTTGTATACTTACCTATTGTATAGACCTAAACCGTAACCCCCCCCCCCCCCCCGTTGAAAAATCCTGGCTACGCCACTGTAGTTCACAGCAGGGCACCGTGGCAAAATTGGGTCTAAAAAAAGGCACCGTTGAAAAAAAAGTTTGGGAACCACTGTAATATAGTAATACAGTGAAACCTCGCTATCTCGAAGTTTCTATACGTCGAATTTTTTTTTTTCAGTCTCCATCATTCAGTATTGGACTTACGTGTTAAGTTAATTCGGTATATCAGTTTTCTATATGTTAAATTTTTCTATAAGTTCAAGTCATTATCTAGTACCCACCACCTATTACGATTCACTAACTCGAATATATGACAGATTGTATAAAGTATAAAATCCTCAGACTATAAGGTATAAGTGAATGACAGTGCTTGTGTACACAACATTGTAATATCATTGATATTTAATTTTAGTTCATCTAGTGACCGATAATGGCGTTAAAGTTACACGGAGATAAATTCATGAACTTCGAAGATACGTCTAACAATAGTCAGGAGTTTCTGACAACATTTGTCTACAATTAATAGCTAAGGTAGTTTTATTAAAAATACTTATAATATTAAACAAAAACAATCAAAAGTGACAGATTTTCTACTTTCATAGACCATTATGTATACTTATCCAAATGACGAATACTCATAATATGTACATATGATAAATATACATTTTCCCCCATGATTAAACATTTTAATTTCAAATTTTATTTATGTTTTAAATTCCTTCAGTAACGATATGTTCGATATGTCGAATTTTTTTTTTTTTGGTCTCTTGCGACTTCAAGATATCGGAGGTTTTACTGTATAATATATATTATTACGTGATTTACATTGTAACGTTTGACTCTCTTCTATGTGTCGGATCGTCAAGGTATACGTATATATATATATTTCCAAGTATATTAGACAGTGTTTTTATATAAATAGATGATAATAATATTTATTTATAAAATTACAAATATGACACAAACATATATAGCATTTATATGAAGATATATTACTGATTATTTTAGTTTAAAATGTTGAATGAATGATGGAGAACAGTTCCTCCCAAACCGCAAGAGCTGCTTGGCTTGTCCGCGGCAAAAGTGGCGGGCGGCTGAACCAGTGGTGGGATGTCCTGGACTGAGTTAGTAAAAAAAGATAAAATACGACGGGCAGCGGCACTGTGAATGGCGGCTAATGTTCGTATTGCTAGGGAAGTTGATGACGTCACAGTTGATGAAGTTCAACTGGCAAGTTGTCATTTTACTTAACTATGGGGAACTACGTAACATATAGTGAAATACAACGAAATATATTCTATATGCATAGCACCCATAGAAGTTCGACAGAACAACTGCGAGAGAGGTGATTTTGAGTTTATTTGGTCGGGTATTTAAGCGTGTCAGATCTGGATTTGTATAGCAGAGTGTAGGTTAGCGATGTTTTTGGTTTTTCTTAGTTTTCTTTTAAATTGAAGAAGTATTGTGACGCGGAGTAGTTTCGAGAAGTGCTTACAGATATATATTAATGATTTTTTAGCAGTGGAGATCACGAAATTAATTTGAAAGATTAGAAAATGTAAAAAGAAGTTCTGAAAGAAAATCGTCAGTGAAAAAAGAGCGCTCTATATATTGGATATTAACTGACGCGAAAGGTGCGACGCACCGCGCATATCAAAGAGAGCGGGTTCGTCGGTGTCAGTTGCATAATTGGGCACCGCTAGGTGGCGACACATACGTGGTTCACGCTACAACATATTATAAGTGATTACGTATATTTCTAATTTCTAACCATAGATGTCTCGGGTAGAAAGTTGATTATAAATCGGGTATCAATTAACAGCTGAGTAAAAATTTCAATATTATACCGAGTAAGAACCAGGTAAAAATTTAGTGTTACGTTGGGTAAGGGCTATGTCAAAATTATAATATCGAGTACTTGGTAATTGAGTACTTTCCGGGTACCCGAAATATCTCTATTTCTAACAATTTTTTATATTTACAATAATTCTCAAGAAGAAATCGAATAAGTAGATAATCTATAATTTATAAAATGCACGGTTGCATTAAGAATTCGAGAATGAAATGTTTTAAGTAAATAAATACATTACCTATCTTATATTATTATTAGATATATATGCAGGGTTTTCTGTAATGATTAAGGTAACCAGTATACGCGTACTCTCTGGAGTAGTATTTTGAATATTTTTTTTTTATATTTTCAAAACCTGGATCTTATAATTATCTTTAGAACATTATTTGGAATCTAAAAATAAATATTTGTAAAATATTTCTTGCAAATTTCTCAAGTGAATCTTATATGACATCGATTTTGGGCTTGTCAAACCTTTTTCACACCCGACTCGTCAAGATCAGAAAATGTGATGTGACATATCGAATTGTACGAGAAATCTGTAAAATAAAATATGGTGAAATTGATTGGTTTTTATTTCACATATCTGATTAATAGGGCTCGGGACTTCTAGGAACTTGCATGATTTTAAATAATTATACAAAACATAGCTAAGTAATATATAAATTTGTTTCATTGCAATACAAGTTAATATTTAAAATTTATAGTTGCATATTTTGCATATTTGACTATTTTTCATTTATAAGTGCATATTTGACCATTTTTCATTTTATAAATGCAAATTTGACAATTATTCATATGGAGAAATAAGTTTTTAAATTTTATAAAAAAAAATTATGATTTATTTCTTCATATATCACGCGACTTGGAACTCTAAGTGTCTTATTGGTGAACTAACTGAATGCATTAAAATAATTAAAACTACAAAAAACGTATACATTCTGCAAAAATTGAAGAATCTGCATAAGCTAAGGCTAACTACAAAAAATATCGAATATTTTAAATGGAAAAATGAATCTATAGATGGATTGTCTGCAGATATTAGTAGTAGTGACCTACGATTTTTTAAGTTTGCACCAATAAGTTCAGTGGCGTAACCAGAACTTTTAATGCCCGTGGCAAAATAATCCAATCGGGCCCTTAGTTTTATAAATTTGGAAGAACGAGATATGAGGAATATCCTTCAAAAACTAACCACCTATACAATTCTACCCTTTAAGGCTACAAACAATAAAAAACATGTTTAGTGTAATATTATTTTTATAGTAAAATTTTACTAAACATTTTTTGGTTTAAAAAATATATACAAAGCAATACAAAATTTAAATATTCAAAATTTCTTGCTTTTGCTTCGGCAAACATATCGATTAAATCTTCAAAGTCAACTTCTCGGGCTGTTTCTTATTCGATTGAAATTAATGCCAGGCCACTTAAACGATCTTGTATCATTTTACTCTTTAAATATCTTTTAATAATTTTTAGTTTCCAAAATGACCGTTCCGCGCTTGCACATGTAACAGGAATTGTCAAAAATAATAAAAGAGTAGTACATACTTCTAGGAAACTGGCTGTTAAAGAATGATTTTTCACCATTAAAAGTTGAACAAGATCTCTAGTTGAATTAAGTTGATTTATTTGATTTTTAAGAGTTGATCTTACAGCTAAAATTTCACTTGTAAATGTTTTTGATATGCCTTTATCATATTTGTTTACCAACTTTGTAGCTTCATTTAAAAGCTCTAAAGCTGTTGCTGATGTGAGAAAAGATGGTTGTAAACATGTGAAATTTAGCATTAATTCATGAAAACTTGAAAAACGTTTACTTATTTGATTTGTTAATATATCCAATGTTCTATTAAAAATAGTTACACGAAATAAGCTTTCTGGACAAGTTAAACGTATATCAGTACATAGTTCATCGAAATATCTTTTTACTACTTTACGACGTTTGTTTTGAAACTCTGTAGAGATAGACCAACTTTTAGCAACTATACTTGCTTCTTTCAAGAGATCATTAAAATTACATCTATATTCTTTTAATTGTTCATAACAGTTTTTTAATAAATTAGATGCATTATCTAAATCAAATGACTTTGACTGGAGAATTTTAGAAGTTAGGTTTATAATTTGTAAAATTTTACATTGAAAAACTAAAGTGCAAATAAAATTATGATTTTCAATTTGTTTTTTAATCCCATCTGCTTCATTTCGCTCATCTAACTTAGAGTTGCAAAGTATAACTTTTGTTAAAGCTTTTTGAATTTCAACAAATCTAATTTTAAGCGCAAAAACTGATTCATAACGACCAGCCCAAACGACACGTCATTGACTAATAACAAAATAAAATATAAATTAAAAGAACATCAAGTAACAACGACTAAACGACAGTCACTTTTTCCTAGAATAGTTCTAATCTGATCTAGTATCTAAATATAAATGTTACGTTCGGTTTCAAAGACAAGCGATTGCGGTACGCTTCATTGTTATTTCCATTTTACAAATAACAATATCATTAAATGTATAATAATATTAATATCGACAATGTCGACGGACTGGTAAATAAAATAATTTATAAACATAATCGTGATCAGTTATTAAATTTATTTTATTTTACAAAAATATACATATATTTTTAAACAGAATCGTATTTATAAATTTCACTATTATGATGATTTGTTTTTGAATGTACTATTTTTTTCTTGAAGGGCCCTCTAGAGTCGTGGGCCCGTGGCCCATTGCCCGTCATGCCACCCTATCTTTACGCCACTGAATAAGTTCCGTAGACGTGTAACGTTCCTTTTCTAAATATAAAAATATTTTGGCTGATAACAGGCAGTCATTTAAATTTTCCAACTTAAGAAAATATCTTATAGTCCAATGTAATGCTCAAGGTTAGAAGAATTATAACTATATTAAAAATAAAAAAAAATGTTTTCAATTTAATTTATTTTTAAAACCATTTTAAATATTTTGTTTTAGATAAAAACTCAATATAAGATAAAAACAAATTTGAAAAAAAGAAAAAATTATCTTAGATCATCATATCTATCATATATAAAAATATCATAATTTATTACTAATTAATTTTTTATAAATGCATATTTTAATAGCATATTTATTGATTATTTAGGGCATAAATGCATACATATTTTAAGGTTTATAAGGGCATGAAGTCCCTAGCCCTACTGATTAACTAACACGAGTTTTATTAAATTTCAAATACATTTTGTTTAATTATGATTATTTTACAATAAAAAGCATGTTAATTAATCAGATATGTGAAATAACAACAAATAAATTTCACCTTTGTTTACCTTATAGAGTTTTCATAGAAATCGATATGTTATCCCACATTTTTTGATCCTGGTAATTTGAACGTGAAAAACGCGTGACGAGCTCAAAACCGATGTCACAATTATTATCAGTTTCAAAGATTAATCAAACAATGATATATAGTGATTTTTCAAAGCTTAAAGGTACGGTTTCTAAGGTACGACATGTCGCATAGCAATTTAAATGAAGTGTTTTATAAGAAACTACATGTCGCAGCAACTTTATTTTTTTCGATCATGGAATATATTTTCAGCATAGCTTCTAATTTGTAAAAGAACACAAGTGAGTACTGCATTATATTATTTTATTCAATCTGGAAGTTTAAATTAATTTGACCTGGAGTTGGTTATTATTAATAACAACAACATTATAGCTCTTCTGTTAAATGAAGAAAATGAAGAAAAAATTTTTCTGAACTGAAATCGACGAAAAAAAGTCCAACTGATAAAATATTTAAAAATCGTTTTACTGAGGGATTTTTGAAATATTAGTTAATCGGCATTTAAAAAATAATGAAATTAAATTTCGTGAATTTTTCCGAGTCAATTATAAACAGTTTGAATTTTCGTTTTCGTTGGTGAAAAAAGAGTTGATGGTAAAACCTAGTAATGCTGTGTGGAAACCGATAACGCCGGCAGAAAAATTAGCAGTAACATCTAGGTTGGTACATAATTCCTAAATTTTTTTGGTTATAAATAGGTATTTATAGATTTGTAATTTAGTTATATTGATTTTTAAATAGATATATTGCTACTGGTGAGTCTCTAAGATTGCTATCATTCGCATTTCATGTAAGCCATTGTTACTTGAGCATTATAATAAAAAGTACGCTGGCGTGTTTAAGAACTAAATTGGTGCCAGTTTTTTTAAAAGAAACCAACACCATTGACTTTAAACAAAAAGTAGAAGAATTTACTTATAAATGGAATTTTTCTAATTGTATCTCAGCTATTGACGAAAAACATATTCGTATCCGATGTCCGGGTAACTCAGGGTCATTATTCCATAACTACAAAGATTTTTTTTCCATAGTTCTTCTAGCGATGGTGAATGCAAACTACAAATTTGTTGCTGTTGATATCGGATCCTTTGGAAAAGAAGGAGACAGTAGAATGTTTTTAAAATCAAACATAGGGCAACAAGTTTTAAATGGCTCATTCGGATTTTTACAGCCTATTAAACTTCCTGGATCAGATATAATAGTATTTTATGTAATAGTAGGTGATGAAGCTTTTCATCTACACAAACATATTATGAAGCCCTACACTAGAAAATCTGCAAGAGACAATCATTCAGAAACTGTTTTTAACTATAGATTAAGTTGTGCCCGAAGAGTATCGGAAAATACATTTATTTACTAATTTTGTTGTTATATTGTCACGACATGTCGCCGTGATACATCACAACGACTATTGAAACGTTTGTAAATATAATGGCATCAACACTGATATTCTCGGCGCCGGAAGACGAAATTTTAATTCGTGAAGTCCAGAATAATACACTTCTTTACAATATTGGAGATCCAAATTATAAAAATATTATTCAAAAAGATGACATTTGATCATCATCAGTTATTCTCTATCCCGATATATAAATAATTAATTCATAGGTTTTCTAATGTTTGGCGATGAGGTAACTAAAATTTGTTGTCGTTGTTGTTTTTCTTCTTCTAATAATAATAATAGTGTAAGAAGAATATTATTATTATTTAAAATATATTTATTCGTTGTGATATGATATGATATTATATTGTATGAAAAATACGTGCGCACTTGAACAAGTTTAAAAACGGACGCTGACCGAATACCAGTTGTGTCGCGACGACTTGTCGCCGCGACATATCGTACCATAGAAACCATAGCTTAAGTGTTTTTCTTAAATAATAAATAGTTTTGAAAAAAAAAAATTGTTTCATCCAATTTAAATTCAATTACTACATAAATTGCTTTGAGAAAATGTAAGAAATTAAGTGTCCTCTTTATTAAATATAACAATATATAATTCATATTTCGAACCAAAATATTTATCTAGACAATACGGTACATACAAATGTAACTAACATCGGACTAGTAGTACGTTATTTATGAGTGTCTTGAGTTAGACAAGTAAAGCAGTTGGGATACCTTGCAACATATTGATACACAAATTCAGTCATACTAAATTTAATGACTTTATTATTAATTATTAATTTATTATACTAAATAATTAATTAATAGTTCAATATTCGTATATTATGTAATAGCACACATATAAGCTAGATAAGCATATAAATTGTTTATTTATATTCAACTTTTAATATGTATAAACAAGTAAAACTTTAGCAATATGAAAATTACGATCCAAGTGATTAATATTGCAAGATTATTATCCAAAGTTAATTTTATTTATTGCTATATGTGTCTATAAATGTATAAGGATATGATGATTTTAACAGTTCTTTTTGGTCAAAAGTTGTATTTTGTATAGTTTACTTTTAGCTAAATAATATAGTTTATTCAAAATTATATTCAAAAAAATGTAAATATAACATAAATTTTATGTAGATGTATATTTTTCAATATTATGAGTGGATAATGTTTTGAAAATCACATATTCACATAATTCAAAATTAGTCTAAAAACGTATTACGCATTAGTACGTGAGATATTAATTATTAATTATAATTTATTTAGACACCTATAGCAAGAAAAAACATATTAATGTTAAACATTGAATACCGTAATCAAATAAAAATGATATATTATTTCTCATGATACATATTAGTATGACAGAATGAATTTGAAGTAACGAAATCAAATTATAAAAAATCATATTAACTTAATGTTCATGAAATCATAATGTTACTGATTCGGTAAATGGCTGCAGATATTTTAATGAATAGTATAATAATGGATAATTTATTAGCTTGTACAAATAGTCGATAACATTCATATTTTATTTGAGGACACATTAGAGTCCATATTTACCGTGCGCATGGTTACAGGTAAAATAAAATATTATAATATTGAACATACGTATTTTAACGTTAAGTTTTCCAGCATCAAAGTAATAATTTATAAAACGCCAAAACACATGCAAATACAAATTAAAATATGTCCGATTTCGTGAAAATTATTTATCTATCTATATTTTAAACCTCAAGCCTATTTCAAAAAACAAATAATAGTACTAGTTTATCAGTTTTTTAAATAATTTAGATTCAGTTTTGCATTACAATTTTCTCGTTATCGATGATATTATATTCGAAATTGATTTTTCATGTGTAATATAAAAGTTTTATACGTTTATATAAGTTAAATACATAAATATATACAAGTTTTACAATATTTCCAGATTAAAATTATAAATGTTTACTACAAAATAAAGTTAATAATTATTCGTTAATATTAGAATAACTAATAGTTTTTTAAAAATGAAAATCCCGCATAAATAAACAGTAAATAGTTTTTTTTCCCTCTTAAGTAATGATATTTTTATATACGATTACTTTATAATAACATTTATATGTTTACCTTATTGATGAATATAAATGTTCAATATAATTCATCTAGATTGTTTGTTATAAAAAAATAAAAATAGGAAGGTTGTTATATTGCCCTATTCATCTATTATAACTAAAGAGCGGATTTAATTGATATTGCAAGTTTTTATTGATACCCAGTAAATCAAATCTGATCAAATATGTATACGAATCAGATTAATTACAGTCTTCCTATTTAATTTAATAATGCAATTTTTTAAAATTTTTAACGATTTTGCAATTTTTTGCAATTATTGCAATTTTTGTATACTTCACATGATAAAATATACAAATTATTATTTCCAAAGCGATTTTACATAAAAAATATAACTACGATGAAATTTTTTATAAGTAGTTAAATAAAGTTTTAAAATAATATTTATATAATATTTAAGTTTAGAAGAATAAAATAGTCAATTACTTAATAGTTTAAACATATTTAGTATAAATACTAAACAAATACTAACTAAATAAAAATATTTAGTATAAACATTTCAATAAATATTCACGGTCCCAATGGAAAAATAGTTAAAGATAAATTAAAATATGTTTTAGAAAAAAATAAAGGGTATAAAACTATTAAAACTTACTCTGAGATTATGATAGAAAATCAAAATGTTTATTTAGATACATCACCCAATTTTTTTAACTATTTTAAATATGCATCGATAACAAGTGTCGACGTTAAACGTACTTTTTCATTATATAAATATATTTTAAGTAACAGACGATACAATTTTCAAGAACACAATTTAGAGATGAATATAATTATAAATTTCAATTTAGAAAAATAATATATTTTGTAAACACTATATTGATGTCCATAATAGTATTTAAATAAGTAATTAATGATTATATATTTGATATGATTTTACTATGTAATTTTAATATATTTCATTGCAATTTTAACATATTTATACTGCAATTTTGATACATTTCATTGTAATTTTGATATCTTTTTAAAGCAATTTTAAGATATTTTTAATGCAATTATATCCGGTCTTTAATTATAACACATACCACAGCTTAAATCAGATATCACATATGAATAGTAGTTTAGTAGTGCAAGTATTGTAAAGATGTCTAACATCCTGAAAATATATTTTCTTTTAATAGAATAAATAATCCATAATGCGTAATGTTAAATTGGTTATTTTTTTATAAGTTTAATTTTTACTTTTTTAATACATTAGCTGATTTATTATTATTTTCGTGTTATAAAAGTCAACCAAATGCATTTTTTCGATACTATAGATACTATAGATATCACAAATATTGTTTTCAATATAAAGAGTGAATATCAATATCGACAGTTAACATTAATATTTGAATATATAATCAGTAGTTATTTTGTTATTTGTTTTATGTTACTAATCTGAGAATTAATAATATTTATTACAAGAAACTATACTTCCAAAGTTCATAATAGCAACGAGAAATATTATATTTATGATGATATCGAAAGTTCTTATTGATATATAGACAGCTCTAATATTTGGAAATAAATATTTGTTAATAAATTTCATAAAATGTACAAGAAAAATTTAATTAAAAAGTTATTAATTAAAAAACTATTCACTTTTTGTTTGACAGTTATTCTTATTATTCGTATATCATACAATTTTATATTCTGAGTATGGTGATATATGTAGTTATGTGATATTGTGTTTTTTGTTTCTTGTGAATACTTTTTTAAGTAGATTTTTTATACTCAAACAGGAATTAAAACATACTTAAAAGTAAGGATCATTTAAATAAATACAAAATTCTTGTTTTTTTTTTTTTTTTGTGGTTTTTTTCTCTTAAAAATTCAACTTAGGAACGTCGATTTAAATTGATATACACGAGTATATATATAATTAATTAAATAAAAACGTAATAATAATTTTTATTTTTAAATAATATCTATTTATATTTTGATAATTGTAATTGAAAATAATATCAAGTCTAATCATGCGTTACAAAATAATCTTACATTACAATTTATTAACAATTGCATTGTTGATACAAAATATAATACTGTTTCGAAAATAACAATAAGTTTGTAAGTTATTTTTCACTTACTATATAACTATATATTTGTAGAAATGTTTCATTAATAGTATTTAAAACACAAAATATGTTACCTATAATGTACTTGGAAATATTTTACATTATATAAAATTAAAGTTTAAACATTACAAGAAGTACAGTGTTAATGTACTCGTATATTAAAAATTATTTTTCATTTCATAGAAATATTATTTTAGTCTTCGAAATTCATATATTATAAAAAACTTTAAAAGTGTTCTAATAATGTTCAGTTTATATTTATAGTCGGTTGAACTGTCGTCACGTGCGCACATGTTTCTCGTTACTCTGTGAATTTTAATTTATCTCTAGTTTATACAAAGTGATTAGATTAAATTATTATTACATTTTATACAAAACGAACAACTGTATTTTCGTCTATTGGAAAACAACTGAAACTACATCATAAGGGCTCGGCCCTTTGGAACTTTAAAAAGTAAAATAATAAATCTATAATTCATTATCGTATAGGTAAGAAAAGTTATTCAGATACGCATCTAATCAGTTACGCGACGTCGCAGCAACCGATTGCCAGGCCAAATTCTCTTATCTAAATTTAGCTAATTAAGAATCATATCTTAATTAAAATGGCACCACAATTTAATAGCTCCTATAAAAAGAAAAAGAAAACCGTACCATCTTTAATTATAAACAAAAACAAAATAGTACAGAAATGTAATCGCACACAAAGTGACTCAACATTTTGTGTTTAGACACCGTTGCGACCACTCGTATTTTAATCACGCACTGTCTTAATTAGCTTCCGATAGCAGTACTACTCATCGTGAACGCCGCGCCGCTGACGATCGGTAATGTATATGATAGGAACATAACAACTCACATAATCATTACGACTAAACCCGGCTAACATAAAATTTGCGTTCAGAACGTCTAATAACCGTTTTTGCGTCTATTTTGCAAAGAAAAACATAGTCAACGACATTATGAACCTCAACCCGTCAATTACTATTAACAATCTTACCATTTCAATCTGCAAATTAGAAAACCAATCAAAACGAGTAATTATTTGTAATGTCGCCCATAATTCCACACTCATACGTTACAAATGCGTTAACAACATGAACATTAAAACACTCACCCCAATCACTATCTTAAAAACCAGTTTTACAACAGATGACTTGTCCCACATAATAAGCTTCTAAAGACAGACCTATATCCCTCACGAGTATATATCAAAACTACCCGGTTCACTCGTAGTCTATTTCGAAGACATCGACTACCGAGTATTTATCATCGATGACATGCTTACCTGCTACCTTTGCAAAGAAACCAGCCACACCTCTGCATACTGCAAAAATACGTCAGCTTTAAGTTCAAATCCACTTGTTCACCAAAATAATTATTATACTCAACTTCCAAATAATACTTCTGACTCACAAATAATCACAAACATTATCTCTAAAGAAACACAAAATAACACACAATTCAATACAACAGAAAACATGGAATCAGAACATGTAGAAGAATCACCTAACACAAAACTCTCACCATCCAACTCCACCTCGTCTATTCACCTCCAGATGCCTTACACTGAAATTAATGAAGAAAAAACTCATACTCAAATTCCAAATGCAATTCATAAACGACTTATGTTCGAAACATTTTCAAAGTCACCTCCATCGCCCACCAATCTTACTCCCAAACTCCAGAAACATGAAAACATTAAAACCACAAAAAAAAATCAAAATTAGCTCTCGCTCTAATTCATCTACACGTACGGTTGAAAACCTGGATGAGGGACTTAATAATTTAGAAAACTGCTTTCAAGATAATTCCAACATATCCATTACCTTTTGTCAATTTAAATACATATTTGAAAACTTCACAACAAAATCAATAAACGTTCATTACTGATTGAAGAAACCAACACAAACGCACACACTTTTATAAATTTAATAGAAGAAATTCGACCAATCGCTATCAACCGTTTTTTAAAATTCCAATTTACCAAGTTAGCAAACCTACTTTTCCAAACCCTACCACTGCAATAAACAGCAAATATCAAGAACTAAACTAATGATATATGATATAAAATAATTTAATGACCAAAACACTCAAAATCAAAACCACATACTACCCACCTACAATGCATAAGACAAACTGGCACCCTTTGAAATAATAGTACAATGGAATATAAATAGCTATTATAAAAAGCTGCCTGAAATTTATTTTATAGTTTCTGATCTTCAACCTCTGGCGCTCTGCCTTCAGGAAACAAATTTTAAAAACCAACACAAAAACCAAAGCTCAAAAATTATCAGGGATATTTCAAGAATCGAGACCCTCTAGGCAGAGCTAGTGGGGCAGTCTGCATCTTTGTATCATCATCAACAGAGCATGAACAGATCCCTCTCATTATTCCACTCGAAGCCATCGGTATATCCATCACAACAAATTACAATACTAAATTATCCAATTGCAACATATGTATAAATATACATATATTTATTGCACCATTTGCGTTTTAAACATCTTAGAGAACTATCTGGGATCGTTTGAGAGGAAAGGTTTTTGATTAATAGATTTGAATGAGAGGAAAGACGGTCGTGAAATCGATTATAAAAATGTTTGCTTTCTTCTTGAACTGTTTTTATTTTAAGGTCTGTGTTATGGGTATGATTTGATACATATAAAGGATCATTTACTAATTTTCTTAGGGCAATTTTTTGGAAAGATTGTATTTTATTGAGATTGGAATTTTTGGCACTTCCGCGTGACTGAAGGCCGTATGTCAAATTTGGTTTTATTAATGTTTTATAAATGAGGAGTTTGATATTAGGGGAGGTGTGTTAGTTAGAAATTAGCGGTTTGAGGATACGAAGACGATTGTTTAGAGATAATATTTTGTCGCGAATACGTTGGGCCCATGTTAGTATTTTGTTTAGCGTAAGACCAAAGTATTTAACTATTGGAGATAATGGAATTGGAATACCGTTAAGTGTTACCCCTGGAGGAGGAGCAATTTTGAGTGTAATTGTGGTATGGATATATTTGCTATGATTTATTTTAAATTTCCATTTGATACACCAGTCTTCCATAGTTCCATAGAGTCTAGGTGAGTTTGAAGGTTTTTAGACGTTATGAATGGGTCATTATTCATAGCAGTGGTGGACGCAGGAAGGGGTTTTAGGGGTTCAACCCCCCCCCCTGAAACAAATGGATGATTAATTTCAAACGTAGTTATCCTATCTTATGTACCTCCTTAAAAAAAAATGAATTGTTCAAAATACGATTAAAATATGCTAGAAAAAAAATATTTTGTTAACTTGGCAATACTTCGTAAAAATAATTCGTGTTTGTAAGTCACTTATTATCAGTAAATAAAAATAAGTAAATATACGTAATCGATATAATATTATTTACAATGGTATATTATAACTGACGGATTTCCCTAAATTTTGTGTTGTATGGTCATGTGATAACGATCAACAATAGTCAATCTATACTCAATAGTCAATTATTTCAAAATAACGGTAATCAGGCCCGTATTTAGAGGGGGCATGGGTAAGTACATGTCCGGGGGCGTCAAATTCCAAGGGCAGCAAAATATTTTAGCAAAATTAATTTTAAAAATGATGTAGGGGAACGTGGGGCAAAACGGGGCCATGGGGCAAAATGGGGACATGGTTAAATGATAAGGAAATAATGAAAATATGAGTTTTTAAAACAGCTATATAGAATTGTTCCCTTATCGAGATATCGTAGTTAAAATTTAATTATTTAATTTACATTATAATATGAGTTATTCATAAGAACATGAAAAATGTGATACCGCGACAACAGTAATATAAAAACATCGATTTTTACTTTTATTTTTTTTTCGGCTTGAAAGTATATTATTTTAACTTTAATCATTAATAAGTACAGTATACGTATATAAAAATAGTATTTTCATAAAAATTATACTAATAATCATCAGAACTTGTGCGAAAATAATCAAAAAAGTAAGTATGTAGTCGGGGCAAAACGAAGTTAACATGTTCGGGGCAAAATGAGGACGTCCCCATTTCGCCCCATGTATTAACAAATACATTTTACGCATATTTATAATTACGATTAAATATTTTTCAACCGTAGAGTATTTTCCAAATGCGTCACCAGAAGATTTAATGCCAATTCCAAAAAGTAATAAGACAACTAAAAGAAATTCTAGGAGACGTGGCAAGACTGCAATTCTAACTGAATCACCGTATAAAAATGAACTTTTGGCTCTATCAATCAACAAAACTTCTTTAACTTCAGTTAAAAGATCTATATCACTAAAAAACACATTAGAAGAAAAAAAAAGAAAAAATGTATGACTAGAAGTTCAAATGACAAAAAACTTAAAAAGAAAAAAAATCAAATTCCAATGTCAAGTTCTGAAAATGATGATGAAGAAAATGATGATAATATTTGCTTTTATTGTAATGAACTATACTCGAAGTCTATTGATGGCTGGATTAAATGCACACTCTGTAAGAGATGGGCTCATAATCTTTGTGCTGGCATTAATGAAGAAGAAGACTCTATATTTGTATGTGAATTTTGTTCATAATTTTTTTTCAATGTAGAGGCATTACTCTAATATCTTTTACTAATTATTTTCTTTATACTTGTTTCTCATAAAATAATTTGTTAATATTAAATAAGAAAATGTATATTAATAAAATAATAAATAAATCAAAAAATGTGTGTTTTGTCAACATTTTTATTCATTTTATAAAACATACCCCATTTTGCCCCATGTATGTGGCAAAATGGGGTAAAATAAAATTTTTAAGTTTTTAGTTTTTACTAAGTGAAAAATTGTTTTATTGTTATTAGTTGATAGTGGTATTATATGAGACAACATAATGATCATATGACTCCAGTTTTAGAATAATATTATGTAAAATTAACATTGTATTCCTACTAAAACCTTATCGTCCCCATTTTGCCCCACGGTCCCCTACCTAATGAAAAAAAAAAAAAATAAAACAATAAAAAAAAAGAAAATAGTATGTTTTATTATGTTATAATTTGTTTAATTTGTTAATTAAAAAAAGTATTAAACGATTTTCATTTATAAGTTATATTTTAATATTAAAGAATCTCGATTATAGACGAAATAAAGTGTTATTATTATTATTTATTTATTTATTTATTTATTTTTATATTTATATTTATTTTTTTTTTTTTGGGAGGGGACTAATAAAATAATATTCCCGGGGGCGCCAAATTTTTAAATACGGGCCTAACGGTAATTATTCTTCTTTTTTCAACCCCCCCCCCCTGAAATTTTTTTCTGCGTCCGCTCCTGATTCATAGAGATTATTACCTTATCGTCAGCATAGTCTGCGACTATGTGTCTTATGTAATTGGTTGATCTGAGACAAATATGTTGTAAAGAATGGGAGATAGAATGCCATCCTGGAGGACTTTAGCCCTTATATTGCCAATACTTGATATGGCCGAGCCGTATCGTATTTGAAAGGCCGTTCAGTTAGATATGATTTTATAAGTAGATAGAAGGTTGAAGGAAGAAATGTTTTTAATTTGTTTAAAAGACCCTCATGCCACACCCTATCAAAGACTTGTGAAATGTCTAAAAATGCGGCTGTGCAGTATAATTTTTTTCCTGAGAGTAAGATCGTCAACTACCCTATGCAATTGATGGACCATAGAATGGAAAGTGCAAAACCCAAATTGATAGTTTGGTAGTACTTTCTTATCAGCAGTAATGGGTAGAATACGTTTGAGTATTAGTTTTCCTAGTATTTTTGCTAGAAAGGGTTGATAAGAATGTTTTTTTTCGGCGTTGAAGGTCTTTATATATAGTACATCCCTTGTAGTTGGCTGGATGATTTTGAGAGCAGAGAACCCATTTTGTAGGATGATCTCGTGAGTTAGGACATTGAGATGAGTGATGATCCGAGCCGCAGCGAACACATCGAGGTTGGTAGCCACAATATGCTTTAGTGTGGCCATATTGTTGACAATTGTAACCCTGACTTATAGTTTTTGGTTTGTAAGGTTCTTCAATTTTTATTTTTGTATGTAAAAGTGAAGACAATTTAAAAATTTCTATAGATCTCGGTGTTGGTATTAGATCCACGAAGAATAGTGAAAGATGGTTTTTTTTAATTTTGTGAAGGACATAAATGACTTGTTTTACTTCAAAGAAACGAACTTCAAGTTCTTCTTTGATTAGATCCAGTGAAGTAGTCGGATGAAGATTGCGAATTACAACGCGTAGTGATTTATCCTCCTGAAGCTGATACGTGTGATATTCATATATCTGTGCTTTTTCAGTTTTTAGGTAGTACACTAGATCCCTGTATGCGGTTGGATTTGCAGTTTGTACTTTCAGACGATCGGTCTAGGATTTACAAATAAAGTAGTTAACACCAATTATTTCAATAAGATTTGAACATAAGATCATCTACATCCTTAATGAAAATAGGAAGAGGAAGTTTAATAATTTAATTTTCAATAGTATGTGAATTAACATCAGTTGGGACATTTTCAGTTGATTCATTTTGGGTGAGCGCTTCGTAACGATTAAGAGAGTCAAATATGTTTAATTTTTTTTTTTTATTTATTAGGAGATGGCATTTCGGAAGGTGCGTTTGAAGAACTAAAATGATTTCGTTTATTTGTTTGTGTGGTCCATTGATCAGTGTTTGAGGAGTTTTCATTTATGTTCGAGTTTGGCTTTCGGCATAATTAAGATATATAATTATGTTTATCTGTGTCGTTGTGCCGACCCGAGATAAGGCGACGCACGTCGTAAGTATTTCCAGATATGTCAATAACCTTGACGTCCAACAGTGTTTTAAACGATCGTATTTAATTTATATTAAAGTTTTTACGTAAGCATTTATGTTTTACGCTAATTATATGTAAAAAATGTATACTAACCGCACAAAAAAGTAAGACAGTAAAAAGAAAAATACAAAAATAGTAACATACATATATATATATATATATATATATATATATATATATATATATATCCACTATAGTGGATTTTCTTTAAAGAGATAAGGGAGCGATTGAAGTGCGTGCTTATCGAACGATTTCCAACGCGGGACTGTTTTATAAATTGAACCAATAATTCCTAATTTCAATCATTTTGAGTATATGGACATCGTTTTATCTACCCAAAATGAGGTAATAATCCTTTATTTTACTAACTCTATTATATAAAAATATAAATACAACATTAAATTAATACAAATCAACAAGTTATTTTTCAAGACAAAACATGAATTAAAAATAAACATTTGTTTCTAAAACGTTATAATTACTTATTTACTTTACTTTCATTTTATTAAGCATAAACAACAAATCATATTTTATTTTTGTATATTATTTTTATGAATTAGATGTTAGGTCTAAATAGTTCGGTTAATATAAAAAGTAATTGTTAATGATAATTTAATTCTTAATTTGATTTCTCAAATGGTTCTAATAATTGTAAGTACTTTTTTTAGTTTTTAAGTGTCATTGTTGGGTACAGTTCGATAATTGATGAGAATATAGTCTCAAATATTCTAGAATATTCAAGATGGACAGGTACGGTCTTCTTATCTATCATAGATATTGTCTCGAATATTCTAGAACTGACCTATCGTTCTACCTGTCTTCTAACCCGGTGGCGGCCGGCTATAAATTCACGCCGTCATCACCAGGTAGACACAGTTTATTTTAATCCGTAGTGCGATTATATTATTACCGTCGTGTTCGGTTTTTTTTTTTTGTATATGTATGTTGTTTGTTCTTGATATTTTATATCCGGCATCAGTTGAAGCGTGGTCACCCCGACCAATTTTGGATTCGGGACCTCGCTCAAACAGTTATCGTTGAAAAAGTTCTAAAAACTATAGTTTTTTTAAGATGTTTAATGTTACAAAAATACAATTTAAAAAGTTTATCTTTACCAGGATACTGTTGGTTTTAAATATAATTAAAAAAGTTAAAATATTCTAATTTTAATCATAGGTAATTACCAAAATATGTATGAGAAGTGCATAAACTCAATTTCAAAATGTCACATTGAGGACTTCTGTTTTTTAATAATTATCATGTGTTGCAAGGGCTATTTTAAAATGTTAGACTATTTCTGAAATTCAGTTCTTAAAACTCGTATTATGCGAATATTCGCTATTCATAGATACTTGCCTGTCAGTGGGAAGGCGAAAATTCAGTATTTGGTTTTTGTCCCATTCCTGTAGATTATCGGATTATTTGACAGGAGTCGAAGGAAATTCTATTATAAAAATAGATGTTTGTCGATCCATTCCCACGATGCGACGATTATTTACCATTAAGTCTCATCAGTACCATTCAGTACCATCCAGTATCAAAACTGTATTATTTTATCGTAAATAGTAAATCTCAAAGCGATCACATATTGATTGCAGCAAACGTTAGGTGAATAATTGTATTTGTGATTTGTGGAACTCGTTGGAACGGTCTATTCGGCTATTTGTGTAAATTAACAATTATTCGGTATATAATAGAGAAACCGGCTTTAAACACTTAAATTGATTTATTGTAAAATTATTAAATTATTTAATTAATTTATTAAAATGGCTAATTATAATTAGAACAAATGACTTAAAATAACTTAAATCATTATAATTTTTTTTTTGTTATTAAATAATAATAATAAATAAATACATTTTATTAATTTTTATAATTATTTTAGTTTTCTTAGAGTTTTTAGATCCACACGAAAAGATTTTTATTTTTCAAAATATAATTCATTATATAAAGCACCTAAGTTAACTGAAGCCCAAAATTTATCAGTATCTGCTTTTGATGGTATATTTTCATATACCGCTATATATGAACCATCAAGTGTATATTTGTTTAATGTAAATTTTAATTGATTTTATTCTTAATTTATAGATACCACAGAGTTTGGAAATTTCTATGTTTAAAGCAAACAACGTATGATTAACATAATACTCGTAAGTTACTATGGATTATAATTGTCAAATGTATTTCTCTACATAAACTTACTATCCAATTATGTAGCTCATTTTTTCGTATAATTTTATGCTTAATATTTTATAGTAGTTCTAAAAATCTTTCGATAAAATCTAACTTTAAAATTTACAAAAATATACACATTTTTCTAGAAATCGATATTTCGCTTAACGAAAGCTTATACTTGTATTGTGTTCATAATTTTCTATTGAGATTCAAACCAATTTGATAACTTATTTTTTTCATCGGTAGTAAATGTAAATGTTTAAATAACAGTCTTAACAGTTTTTTGGTTTTAAAATCATTTTAATTTACGATAGATAACGCTGGAGAAAAAATAACACAAACAATGGTCAACACTTTTGTCTAATAATTTTGATATAATAACATTCAACGAACATATATAAAATTTCAGTGAATAGACAGTAGTTATTTTATGTTGTTAGATAAATAATATTAACACGGAACACAATTATAAAATATGCAACGAGTATTCGAATTTTGGCCTGTTCATCTAGACTGCACTAAATCATAGTCAACGGAATGAAAATAAAAGCTCAAATGGCTTATGTTGTATTTATACCATCTAATAAAATTTATGTTTTTATATTTTATGGGGAATTGAATTCAACTAAAATAAAATTGTTATAATTTTCATCGACGATTAATTAATATTAATAAAATGTTTTTTATTAAAATTATAATGTAAATAATGGGTATGACTAATAAGCGTACACAGAGTTTTTCGTTTTTACGTCTAGAATATACAAATTTATCGAGTGAAACATTTGTTTTTTTGGTCAATTAATGTGTTTTTGGAAACATTATTTTTTTATAATTTCAGTTCATAACTGCACAACATCATGTTTTATTTTTTTATGATATCACAAATTTTTAATTTAACATTTTTAAGTGGAATATTTCGCTGAATAATATTATTTATGAGTATTTAATGTTTAGATGAGCGAAAAGTACAGAACCTTTTTTTGAGGTGTTACCATTAACTTTTTTATCGAGACTTAAGTAGTGCAAAGAGTAGTCCAAAAGAATTACATCGCATGAACTAATTCATGTGGTTCAACAGCTTCTTTTAGAATCTAAAATAGAAATATTTACTTACTTGAAATATGTAAGAATGGTTATTGATAGAAGTAATGCAATGAACGAAACCAAGTAACCGGTTTGATAAATTTGATTGATCCGCTGTGTCCACTGTAATATAAAAATAATAATCTTGTTTTAATATATAAACAAAAATATAATACATATTGTTATAAAGAAAAATGAAGTTTATATTCTCTATATGTAGTTAAAGAACTCAAATATATAACACTGTAATAATTAATGAGTTGATTAAAAATTGAATAATTATCACCAGAACTCGGGAGTAAAAGTATTTGCTTATTTTTATGGGTTGACTTAAAATGTAGAGTGCTATAGAAGTATATGTCAAGTTATATCACGTACAATTATAAAATTTGAAAGTGCCTTTTATTGCTTTTTTCAGCAATTTTTTAAAAAAAATGCTTATATCCAATTTTTCTGATTATTTTTGTTTATTTGACTAGTTTTTTTTTTACGTTTTTATAGTTTTCTCCTGCAAAGTCATTTTGATGGAATTAAAATTAAAAATAATTCTTATCTACGTTGTCACGTAGTTCGTCGCCGTCCAAGGCATCGTTGTAGGTTAATAAAGATATTGCAACTCTGAAAATAGGACTAAGTGTCAAATTTTAAAATGATTAAGAACAGAGAGAATAGTTTACATTTTATTTTTCAGAAAAATCCCTTAGAAAATCCATAAAATCTTTAAAGTCTTGAAAATAAAGAATTATTTTTATTTTGCTTGAATTTTTAGTAAGAATTTTATAGTTTTTTTTTTTTTTTTCAATAAATATTTTTGCTTAATTTGAATTTTTTTGAATGCTTATTTTAGTGCTTATAATGATATTTTTAAACGCTTTTTTAAGGACTTATTTTAATAATTTTAAGTGCTATAAGTCCCGATCCCTGATTATTACTATTAAATAAAACAATAATATCGGAGTTTGAATAATTCTTTTCCTAAATAGCATACCATATATTATTGTATTATTTACAATGTTTGATTTGGAAAAAAATAATAGATATACTTTAATGACACATAGCAATTTTGCGTCCCTATATAATTAAAAACTTAAGCAAACTGTGGTCATCCTTTGATACCTTTGAACATACTATCACGAACCAACGAATAAAGAAGTAAACAATTAAAGGTATATTTAAAATGAAAATGTATGCTGAGCTTATTGTTTTGTCATTATTGTTAGTTTATTACTGCTATGTTTCTTGATATAATTTGTAAACATATGAATATAATTTAATAATGCTCTTTAGTCGTTGGTATACATTTCTCGATATATCCGATTATAGCTACGAGAAATGTACTCGTATATATGATATTCATATAATTTATTGAAAAAAATTAATTACGGTTGGTTAACACTTCGCTAATAATTTACTTAATTTAATTAATTAATTTCGTTCAGACGTCTAGGAGAAAACTTACGTATACTTTATTGCACTATATAATATATCGGTGTAATTAGTATAGTATCATTGTTTATAGAATAAACCATTCTTCAACCAATGATATAGCATCAAATATCTTATTATACACGAATCGTAATCAATAAGTAAAAGATAACTAGACATTTCTCAGAACATTTTGTTTGGTAAACATTTACCCATTACTATTTTTTATTAATAACGAGCAATTATAACCTGTTCAATATATATATTCCATTGTTGGATTTTGAAACACGAAATCTAATAATTTTTACAAAATAAGTACAAATACTATATGTATATTTGACAGAATCTGTGGCCAATCGTAAACGCATTACCTATTAGTATATATTGTAGTTAATTTGTTGAAACAATGTACTTTGTACTTTAACTGCAGGGAAATTCTAAATCATTAGTTTAAATGTCAAAATGAGATTTGTCTTGTTTCGAGACACATATATATTGGTTATAAGATCTCGGGTAATATTATTGTAACATCGTAGAAGTCTGTGTCTACGATTTATTCGGAATATGTTTTTTAAATTATCTTTTTTAATACTTAAATTAACACAAGTTACCATTATTCTGATTATCGGACTGGATATAAATATCTAAATCTAATAATATTGAAAATAAAAATTATTGTGGCTAAAAAAAATTGCGATTGAATAAGTCGTAACTTAAAATCATAGTTATATCAAATTTTTATTTATATTTACATTTTACATTTATTTAATATATTATTTAAATAAATATTTTCAACTATTTTTACTATTTTTTTATTAATAATGTCTAAACGTGTACATTTGAGGGGAAGTTTAAAAAGGAAATTAAAAAATAACGCATTGAAAAAGAAAAACTACTCCCACGAATAAATTATTTTTTGAATAGAGATGCTCTTGAAATAATTCAAGTTTAAGTACGAATGTAAAATCTAAGCCTGCGGAAACAACTGATATTGTGAGTAGTTTAAAATAACCAGTCTATAATAGTTTAAATAAAATAAATAAAACCGAATTGTTGTTTATTCAGTTATTCAGTACTATTTGACTAAGTCGAAAGTATCGATAAAGTGAACGTATTTTAGTATTATGGCTTAAAACTTAAAAGCTTTTTTTTTATTATTATTGATAGGCACAATCTTTAATTCCATCTACGATTTTGACTATTCAAATTTCTAATATTAATAAAAATTTCGAAAAATCAACTACTGTAGATTGTGTGAATGATGAAACTAAATGTTCAATAAACCCAGATTTATCAGAAGCGATACAGTCAATGACCATAGAAGATTTTCCAAAGGACAAAGCTTTTTTTACAAATACATTGAATACATTGGATAACATTTTTATTATTTCTAAGGGACCGTGTCAACCAGATGGCCCATTTCCGAAAAAAATTGTTGGTAACAAATATCGTTCATTTTCTACAGCACATTATAATGAAAAAAGTCAAGGGTTGTAAATGGAGTTGTTACACAAAATCACTTGATTTAGTTTATTGTCAACCATGTTGGTTATTTTGTACATCGAGTTCATGGGCCAATGGTATGAATGATTGGAAACATATTTCGGATAAAATTAAATTGCACGAAAAAAGTTTAACACTTGTACTATAGATCGATGGGAAAAAATAATACTTTATCTGAAGAATTAAAATCTCAAATCAGCATAGAAGTTGGATTTTGGAGGCAAGCCATAAAACGTATTATAAATATTACTCTGATGCTAGGATTTCAAAATCTATCATTTCGAAGTCACAATGAAAAAATTGACAATGAAAACCGTGGTAACTTCTTAGCAGTCATCGATCTTCTTGCGATGTATGACCCTATATTATCGGAACTTTTACAACGAGGACCTAAGAAAATCAATTATTTAAGTACCACAATATAAAATGAAATAATTGTTATGATTGCGAAATGTGTAAAAAAAATCTATAATTTCTGATGTACAATAAGTTCCTTTTTTTCGTACATAACTGATAACCATACATTAGAAAACAGGATCAAATGAGTCAAATAGTTCGTTATGTAGTCATTGAAAAAAATAAAGACCGATCAAACTTAGGATAGAGGAATCATTTCTTGGATTCTGTTTGTTAAATGATTATTTAGGATCCGGATTTGTCGATCAAATAGTAGAAAATATAAAAAATGATGGATTAGATATTAGTAAATTACGCGGACAAAGCTATGACGGAACAGCTTTTATGGCTAGAATTTATAACGGTGACCAAACAAAAATAAAAGCTCATTGTCCTCTTGCAGAGTATATTCACTGTAACACCCATAATTTGAACTTGGTTTTAAATGATACTATGACTGCCTCAATTGAAATTCAAAATTTTTTTTTCCATTGTATAAAAACTATATGTTTCTTTTGCATTAAGTGGAAAACGCTGGAAAATGTTTAACTGAAATTTTACTAGTTAGTGGAGTAACACTTAAAAAAATTTGCTCTACCAGGTGGTCATTATGCCATCAAGCTATTTCTCCAATTCAATATAATTTTCTAAATATTTTAAAAGCTTAAACAAAAATAGTATTATTGTCTAAAAATAAAAACGAAATTTCAGAAGCTAAACAACTTGTAAAAAGTCTTGAAAGTTTCAGCTTTGTGTTGATGTTGGTATTTGTAAGTGCTATTCTAAGAAAAGTAGATGGTGTCTCATAATTTTTACAACAGAAAGATATTGATTTTCACAAAGCTACAGGACTACTACAAACATTAACAAGTAACTTGAAAATGATAAGAGGAAATTTTTTTTGGTATGTTTCACAGGAGCTACAAATCTTTCGAAAACATGGGGCATAACACCAACATTTAAAAACCAAAGGCATAGCAAAAAAAAAAGTTTTTTTTTATGAGCTTTGTCAAAACCAAAAATTAGAATGACCTGGAAAAAATTTGAAGTTGAAATATTTAATATAACATTTGATCGTGGTACCAATGAAATGGAACGTAGATTTCAAAGTTTTAATTACGTTTCTCACTTTTTTAAATGCTTACAAACGAATTCATTATCTAAACTAAACGACGAGGAACTATACCAGGAAACAGAAATACTACAAAAAAAGTATGACCACGAAATTTCTCCAGACTTTGTATCAGATTCTATCTTTTAGATGATTTTTTAAGGATATAATATTGAACAAGTCAAAAACAACAAAAGAAATTGCAGAAATGTTATTAATTGAACATTCTCCTCTTACAACAACATACCCCAATATATGCACTGCTTTTATTTTATATTTGACGTTACCCATTACAGTTGCAGCAGCAGAGCGATATTTCTCAAAACTAAAAATAATAAAAAATTATTTACGGAGTACGATGGCAGAGGAACAACTGAGTGGTTTGACAAATATTTCCATTGAGAATGGGCGAAAGACGACAGTTGAATTTAGAAGAAGTAATTGACAAGTTTGATTAAATGAAGGCTCGAAAAGTTAATTTTTATGTATAATACTATGATATAATATGTTTTTATTAATAATATATGTAATAAATAATTATATAATAAATATATTTTATAATTATTATTAGCTCATGAATCACTATTTAATAATTTATATTAGAATTATAATTAAATTTCTGTGTTAAAGGGAGCCTTTCTCTCTTATGGTCCTAGGGCCACCAAGTTTCTCACTACGCCACTGTTCATGGCTATTATTTTATCATTTTTTTAAAAGTTTTATACTAAACCATACACCATAAACAGAAAATCCGACATGAGTGTCATTTTTATTATTTCATAAAACTGTAAAAACTAATGTTTTATGGCTATTGAGTTTACCTAAGAAGTACCGGCGAAAGTAATTTGCTGTATTTTATAAAATTTCGGTGACCCCATGAATTTAATTCGTACAAATAATTAAACTATCAACTAGTTATAATTTTCCGCCAACTTTCACATTGTTGTGTTAAATGATTTAAATTCTGTTGATCTTACATTATAGTAGGATAAACTTAGATTTGTTTTTAATAATGAAATTTTCAACTCAAGATTATAGAAAATTCTGTGTTTAGTAAACGTAAAAAAAATATATATATAAAAAGTACAATAAAAATTATACTAAATTATAATAAATATATAGATATAAATAAATAATAAAATATATTATATTAAATTATATTTTATATATTAAAATTCCGGTAAAATAACAGTTACAAATATTTGTTATTTTCTAAATTAACTATAATATTGGTAATTTAAAAAAAGGTAATTTTAAACGAGAATTTTATTTTGGCTTTTTCAAAGTCTTAAAGTATTTGTAAGTGACAGCTTAAATAATTTATTTTGTAGAAATATTATAAATAATAATTATAATGCATTTAACAGTAATTGCTCTACAAAGGCAAACTGACCAGGCATTTATAAAAATTTATAAGAAGGAATTTAATTTTCAAAAGATTTCCTGTTTGGTAATTCTTTAGACTAAAACAAAAAGTACCACAAAGAAAATATAAAAACAAAGAGATACTAAAAGGAAAATTTCGAAAAAATAAAATAAAAAAATATTAACACAGACCTATTTTTACAGTTGTATAAAATTGAATAAGTTTTCCGAATTACTTTATTTCTTAACTTTTGATATGGGTCAGAAAAATAAACTCGAATCTTAATACTATTACATTTTATCAGTGACACGCGAGACTAAAACAATACAAGGCACGTTATAATAATAAAAATATAAAACACTTCCGTTTCGAAAAATGATGAATAAATACGATAATAATATTTATCCGACATACCGTTCGAACAAATGTGTTATGAATCGATCATCATATATTCGAGAATTATTATATTACAGGTTATAAAACATCTATTGATTAGAAATATAGACGTACACGCGTTCCGGTAACAAAGGTGACGCGGGAAAATAATTTCATCAATCAGTTCATTATAATTTGTATGTTGTGTATACTCTCATCAGGTACTCGAATATTACTTGTTCGTTGTTGGTATACGATAAACTGCGAATTTCCCATTAAAATTATATAGTTCTATAGTTATTGTACTGATTTAAATGGGTGGCAACTCGCCTGTAGCTTACCCGACTACGTAATTACATTTCAGCGTAGAACGTACGATGCCGACCCCGGCAGGGCACTATATTTTTATTACCAAGCTTATGGTTCTTCTACAGTAAAGTTTTTTTAGAGCTAAGCTAATAATATAACCCAAAAATAAGAGTCTAAATAATTCGTAAGCAACTGACTTACAGGTAACATACTTATCTAGAACCATCAAAAAAATTTTGAAAACGTAAAATATTTGACGACTGTGTGGATAAAACATACCTACATAATATTGTAACAAATCTTTAAACACAGTGATGTCGGATCTACGTTTTAGGAAGGCGAAGGATTACTTATTTTAGAGCTCTTTTTTATAACAATTTATTTACAGTTTTATTTAAGGGAATTAAGTTTTAAATCATTGTTTTCGGTTCATCTCAACCTCCTGCCACATCTAAATTGTTAAGGTATTAAATTATAAGGTAAAACCACATAATTAAAAAAATGATATATTTTTATCATTTTCACACCGCACAAAAAATACTTTTAGTACTTAAACTTAAACATTCTATAAATAGGTAAAATTAGATATTTTGGTTCCAATAATTTTATTTTGAAAATATGGATGTAGAAATTATATGAATGAGAAAATAATTAGGTTGTTGTTTCTTATGCAAGTGTACACTGATTCAAAAACAACTTGATAAAAAAAAAAGAACCATGGATGTTTATTATGTGAAATATTTATTTTATTTAAAAAAAGTATACAAAATTAATATGATTAGATATATGAGTCAAACAAAATAATGAAGAATAATAACAATAGTATGTATTATTTTGCTTTGTTCAACTTCCTAATATAATGCTTATATTATCTTATATAATCAAGTCCTTTTTAAAGAATGTTTAGTCTTATTTTTATCTATTAAATATTGATCGCTTATTTACTTATGAATATTTCTCATCAATTATTGTCTTATCGGAGGTATAATTTTTGAGACCTTGTCGTCGTACCCTTTGGGCACTTTTTTAATCGTCCCACTGCTCATACACATACAGTGGTGAGGTGAAATTTTTATACCTATTAGGTCACACAAAATTTGAGATACCCATCACCAGGGCCAGCGTTGGGGAGAGGGTTCTAAACATTTAAAGAATCGTTGCATCTACTTATCAAATATCGTACATCTGATTTAAATGTACGTAACTATCTTAATAGATCTGCATGAACCACCCATCCATATATTGACAAAAATCCCTTCACCACGCCGTTGTACACACAGAAATATTATCTAATCTTAAACATCTATTTTCTATATTATTTTTTAGGTTCACAAATAACTTAATACTTTGAATCTATAGTAAATGTATAGATTTAAATTTAAATTGGATACAAGTCATTGTATGTTAATTTATTTTCACTAATTTAGTTCATGTTTATACGGAAAAAATGTTTGCTAATCTTATAAAATCTAGCTCTGGGGGGAATCTTTCTTAGATTTTTGCACAACTAATTTATATTTGGATATGAATTATAATGTACTACATAATTATAAAACGTTTGATAATAATAACTCAAAAACTAATATCTTTAATGATTAAAGATTAATCTTGTTATGATAACGATTCTCGTAAGTTAATTTTTTTTTCATAATATTATACCGGAATTAATAACAATCATAATAAAAACAAAATTATAAGTAATTTTGGTGCATTTTGACTAATACTATGGTACATGAATTTTCTCTGTATTCATCACATTCAGTACGTTGTACTCACAACTTTTTAGGAGACTATACTAATTTTACTTTATGTAATAATAATATGCAAGGGATTTGTATTTGTTTTCTCGTTAACTTACTCTCTACATGTCTGTCTCTTTCACTCCCATCACATTGACGAAGCAAACATGAATATAATGTGTGCAAACTTTATGACTCATTATCCATGCAATATATGCATTAGTGAATTTCGAAGTCGTAAAATAGAAGAAAAATAGATAAAATGTTGTGTAAGTTAATTATTTATTATAACTCTTACGGAGTAATAATAAATACAATACACACACACACACACACGGACATAATACTGATGGTGAGATATGAGTTATGAGACATTCAAATTTTGTGTATGTTACTGTAATGGAGGACGTGGATAAGAAAGCATTGTGTTTTTATTATTTATATAGGTTTGAAACATTGGCAAATTTACGTAGTCAACAAAAAATTCTATAAGGATACTGACTATTTCATCTTAAAATAACCGAATTACAAGTATTAATATTGTTAATAAGGTAATAAAATAATTTTTATTTCAAATAACAAAAATTAAAATACAAGCCATTAATTCATTAAAAAAAAATTGTTTATATTATAATGTGATGATAGAATAAAGGAGAATTAAGTAATTAAATATTAGAAATGTTGATTAATCTGCAGTAGAAAATAGTACAAATATTTTATATTTAAATGGTTCCTTGAATGAAGTGTTCGATATAACTATAATCGAGGTAATCGATTTCTTATTATTATTATTTACAGAAAGCATTAAAAGAAGCTGCGAAACACCATGAAAATAATAATGTAATCTGCGAATTGTTCTATGCCAATGGCAATAGAAATTAGACCGATTGCGACCGAGGTCTGTTTCGAATTCAATTTTCAGGATTTAAAAAAATAAATCAAAATAATAATGCACAGCAGTTAAAAAAAAATTTTCTTTATATACCTTTATTACAATCTGTACAACAACTGGGTCGTACAAGTTTATGACTGATTCCACGCCCACTTCTATTGTTATGCATATATTCCAAAATATGAATCCTTTGCTAGATTAAAATTATAGAATTAATAGATAATATATTTATCTGGCTTAAATTTTCTGAAATTATTGGATTTTTATAAAACGAATGTTGTTATTTTCCTGTGCTGTTGAACGAAGAAAAACATTGCTTTTTAAAACTTTTATTTCATTGCTATATCATCCGACCACCGAAACCCAACTAAAATTTTCTGTTATCAAGATATTAATATATCACGTATTATTTCGTAATTCATAAGCTTATTTTTGAATGCTATTTTTGTACACAAAGTCATCAAAATATAAAGTTATATTTGTAACGTCAAATTTGAATGACCTTTTATTTTATAGTCGGTGATTCATCAAAGTATAATGACTATCTACATATCAACAAATATTTTGTATTAATCGGATTTCTGTAATTTAATATAAATTATATACACCATACTGCCAAGAAATATTAAAATACTATTGACGAGTGAGCTATCTGTAATAATGTATCAGTAGCGAGCTACGGTGCAAAAATTATTACTTGGTTTTCATATGAAAAAAACATTGCGATAACGCATATACTGTCAGTTTTGTTTAAACATAATATATTTTATCACAATGAGCAATATTGACACGTTTCAAAATTAATTTATTACCTTAAACGTGTAATCATTTTTAATACTAAATTAATTTTTATTCTAGTGTACACGAACGTATTCAGCTAATTGTCATTAGAACACCACTTCCATTTATGTATTCAATGTAGTAAAAAGCTAAAACGCAATCCAATAAAAACATATTTGTTCATTAACGATAACATATTCTATAATATTAAATGCGCAGTCAATCACGTCCGCTCATGTTGAAGAATATAATATTATATATATATAGCTAATTCGTGGATTAAAATCGATTTGTTTCGTTTTAACAATAAATATAAAGCCCAAGAGTTTGCATTATATTATACCTATGCATATTTTATCTGTTTTACGACTACTATACATATACATGAATCCTAATAAAGAAATACGAAGCGGGTGCTTTTTTTTATTTATTCGTGTATAGTCAAGTCACAATAATTCAAATCTGATGGTTAGAATTGAACCTTAGAACGGTGAAACAAGGTATATTCGTAATACGCAGAGAACACATTAGATTAAACTAAATCAATAAATATGTAAAAAACGGTATATGTTTGCAAAAAACTGAGCTTTTCCGTTATAGTTTTAAGTTTTTAGAAAATTTTTTAGTATGCATTCCAAAAGATTTGGTCAGTTACCTTCTTTTCATAGATTCACCTCAAAACTTGGGTTGGTACTTAAAATATGTACATGAACTGCAATCGACACTCCTATAAATTCGGATTCTCTAATAACAAGAAAAGTTGAACTTTGCTTTTTATACATAAAAAACTCTGAAAAAGTTTAAAAGCTCGAGTTACATAAAAACAACGTTACGTAAAATTTTAATTAAAGTCGCTATCATTTTTTTCTACCTTTATCTACTACAATAAAGAATATATTTATTTCTTAAAAGTTTAAAATATCAATATATTCAAAAGACTTGAATGACATGATCAACATATTTTTGGAAGAATTGCATTGATCAAAACATTTAAAAATCTGTTTATTAAAAAAAAAGCAATAATCAAATTATAAATATTTATTATCTATTACAATGAGCATTGTAGAATAAAAATAGTTGATAATAATATAATTCCACTGGCGTTATTTTGTATTCATACACACAACTGGACAACCGAATGTTAAATACTATGGCTGAAAGAAACTCTATTAAACTTTTAAAAACAAAAACATTTTATCATTTTAGATTATACCATTATTCAAAGAAAAATATAAGAAAATATATTAATCAATCAACCATTTATAAGATGGGTTTTCGTCTCATTGAACTATAGTCATATTCTGCCACAGTTCCAATTTTAGTGGCTCTCAAAAATATATTTGAAATTCAAAATATAAAAAAAAAAAAATATTATAAAGTCAATTAAAGATTGCATTTGTATGGTTTGCATGTGTATATGATATAAATATACACATATATATATATATATATATATATATATATATACGGGGTGCACTAAGAAAAATACTACAAATAAATGGTTTCCGTGTTTAATCATTAAAAATAGTAATTAATTTTTAGAATATTTTCAGGAATATAACCATGTTATGCCAATTAATTAAATATATAACAATATTTAATACAATCCATAATATTATTATTAATATAACGAATGTTTTATTATTATTATTTAAAAAAAATCTTTAAAAATTCGTTTTACTCATTCAATAAAAATAATATTTAAATTGAGTTTTTGATAAAATACACAAGTATTTATATTTTTGAATTTCATTGTATTTATGGCGTAACTCTTAAAATAATCTAGTGTAGTCTTAAGATCTTTGAGTTCAAGACCTTATTGATCTTGAGCTTAGAACATAAATTTGTACTTTCATATTGTCTTTTATTAATAGATGTATTACACGTGTGTTATAATATCACCTACATTTTCGGACATTTTATAGTTTTTTCACTCGATTTATTTAAGATTATTAATTTAATTTTGAACAGTAGGAAATATTTTATAAATTTATATTAATTATCTTTAAACTAACCCTAGACTAAGTGGTATAATATTTAGGTATATGGCTATTGATTTTAAAATAAAACTAAGAAATAGAATTTAACACAATAAAGCTATATCATATGAAACAAAATAATTCTAAATATGATATTTGTATATTTAAAAAAAAAAAATAAATATTTTTTGATGTACACAGGCATTTAAGTATGTGAGTTATTTTAATGTTATTAACCTTTCGAACATTCTTTTGCCCTAGTATTTTATTAGTTTTTTAATAATCAAAATAAAAGCAATTTGGAAATAATATTAATTTTTTTTTTTCTAATAAAAGAAATATATGTATGATTATGGTTGGAAAAATCCTATATGAGTACTAGTAACTATCTAACAATAAAAGATTTAGCCACTCAATTAATTTGTTTTACGGTTTGGTATTTTAATATCGATAAAAAATGTATGCATTTAAGTATGTTTCAGTAAACATTTTAATTAAAATAATATAAATTATTATAACGCTAAGTGATATAATCGTTATCAGTGGCGCACACAGGATTTCTTTTTTTTTTTTTTGGGGGGGGGGGGTCAAAGTAAAAATATAACACGTTTTACAATTAATTAACAATATAATATATAATATAATTTACAATTAACAAAATCATGCAAATTCTTAATATATTATAACTTAAATAATATCATTGATAATAGAATAGACTATTCTATAATCAATGATACTAGGTATTCAATAGTAGCTCTTCTTATTTCAAACTTGCAAAATTTGTAAATTTGAACCTAGACATCGGAGAAAATTACGGGGAGGGGGGTTATAACCCCTTTCCCCCCTGTGTACGCCACTGATCGTTATATTTCTGATTAATCATATTAATTCCAAACATTATTGTTTTCAATTATAATTCTTTAAATTATAGTTAAAGCAGAAACACAAAAAAATTCTTTTAGTAATTTCGGAAATTTTATCTCCTATTGCACCAATCGCAGAAGTGTACTTCATCTCGTTTGTGATCATAACACTTATAAAGTAGTGACCTTTCAAAACGTCAAGATTATGATTTAACACTTATTTGAATTAAGACTGACTATATGTCTTCCAGTAAACATTCTATAACATATGCCAATGTATAAATTATTTCTCTTGAAAGTAAATAAAAATTTCGTATCAAATTATTGAATTTAATTATCTTTCTTGGTTTAACATTTTCACGGAAACTAAAATTTCTTATTGTCATTGAATATTTAGCTATGACTTAATTTACAATAACTTAAGGTAATAGCAATAGTTTTGCACATCTATTATATACAATGATTTTGTAGAACTTTAGTTCAAACAAAAATAATATAGATCACATTATTGACTTAACTAGATGCAATATTTTATATTTATAACATTTGCTAAAATAATTCTATATAAGATAGTTAGGTATATATAACTAGCTGAATTACTCATCATTGCCGTGTTTAAGTATAAAAATCTATGTAACCTAGCAAGATTAAATGTTGTTTAATCTGTTGAAATTTAAATTAATTAAGATTGTTGAAATAATATTTTATACATATTAATTTAGTTTTTAAGATAATAATTATTATCATAATCCAGCGGTTCCCAAAGTGTGCACAGCGGCGCCCGGGTAAGCTGCAATGTCTGTACAGGGGCGTTTCGCCGTCATGAAATAATATCTGGTCTAAAGTTTTCCTTAAAACTAGTCATGCTATGATTTGGAGAAGGGCACCCTAAAAAAACCTTAGATCAAAAAGGGCGCCGTGAGTCGAAAAAGTTTGGGAAGCAAACTTAAATTTCTTAACGGATGCCTACGTCACAATAGCTATCTGTTTGCCAAATTTCAGCATAATCTGTCCAATATTTTGAGGTGTGCGTTAATAGATCATTCAATCAGCTTACTGTTTTATATATACAGATTAATAATTAATTTAATAAATTAATAATGTAATAAGTAATTAATACGTAAAATCATATAAATGAAATATAAATATTATGAAAAGAAATAGGAAATAATTATAAAAATGAAATAATTTTGTTCAATTTTAAATAAAATGGTCTAGAATATAAAAAATATAAGTCTTATTCAAGCTTACGATTAAAAGTTTATTTAATATATTTTGTAGGAATAAACTTTTTATGCATCACATTTGAAATAATTATAGTTTAATGTATTGAAGTAGAAGTAGTAGTATATGCGATTGATTTTAACAATGGGTATAGTTTAAAAATTAACATGTAAAATATAAATGTTCAACCCAAGAGTTGGTATTTAGGAAAACATGTTCTAATAAATAAATCATAAAAATAATAATAAGTAAGTCTTATATTTTAACAAAACATAATTAAACCGTCATTAGGGCTTAAATGATGAAATTCTGTAGAAAGAACAGACGTCAATAAATATATTGACAATATGTATATATATTTAGTTTTAGCTATAAATACAAACAGCATGTTCTTAACTTCACAACAAAAATTAATAAATATATTAAATCATACCTTTAATTTTAAATAACTTGGTTATTATCTAATATTTGCAAAAAAAAAATATATATATTTTTTTAAATCCATTTTCTAAAATATTGAATATGTACCATCCTCGTCTTATAATTCTATAAAATATTTTTAAACAACAATATAGTTGCGTTGTAAACATTGAATTTAATTTTAAACTCTGAGCAAAGGGAGAAATGTATTTAATTTGAATTCTATATTGAATAGGTATATTAAATTATTATTGTTTGATGAATAATGTAACATTAATTTTACTGGTTAATGATTAAGTTGTTATTGTATTTATTACAATAAAATTCTAGGTATCATAAAATAATATGTGTAGAAAAAATATTAAATTTTTACAGTTAAAAAGTATAAGGTTATAAAAAATATACCTAATTCACTCTTGTTTATTATTTTCTAACTAAAAAATAAAAAATAAAATAAAATAAAAACGCAATAAAGCAAGCTTGATTATTTTATTTCTAAATATTATTTAAAGCAGTTTTTTAATTATTAAGAACCTTTTATATAATACTGATTTTATTAACTACATTTCATTTTCAAATTATATTAAATATATTGTTAAAATCATAAAAAATGAGTATATTAAATAATTACAGAGTGTAAAATTATAACAGTTTCATATTCTACCCTATATATAATTTATATGTTTGTAAAGGGCAAGAAAAAGTAATTAAGATTTAGATTATTGTTTTAGTCTTTAGATTCAAAATAACGTCCATGTTAATTTAATAGTTCTCTTTTATACTCACATTTTTAGACATTAATGTATGTTCAGATTTATTATAATATGTATGCGAAGCTATTCGATTTTTTTTTTTTACTTGATTTGATTAAGGTTATCTAATAATGGCGAAATCCTTTATTTAAGAATTTTACTTGTTATATATGTTATAATTACACTCGGAACAATAATATTATTTAAAATATTGTTTGATTGCAATTCGTATAGTCAAAATTAGACGATAGTATATTTTATATAGTCCAGTTTTGTTATATAGAATCTAACAAATAATGTAGTTTTTTTTTATAAAAGTTAAAATAAAAGTTAGTTTGTTAGAGTAAATTCGTTAATACGACCCGTGTGTGCAGGTACTTTATGAAGCATAATGTCCTATCATTTGAAACGTAATCATTGTCATTCGTACATGTTCGAAAAAAATAACCGTATAATTCATAAAATCAACATAGGATTATACTTCAATTATCATAGGATTTAATTTACCGGATGAAATTACATGGAACTTATAATATTCACACCGAAGTTAAAACATTTAAATATTTTTAAATACGTTCAACGCACCGAATAAAATAATATCAAACATAATATTTTATATATTGACATGTACACAAAAATTATATATTTCGAGATGTACAGCGTAATATTCACTCATAAATTAAATCAAAAAATCCAATTAAAAATGTAAATTATAATATGTTTTGTAATAAGATCTCTCATGGTAAACAAAGTTGTTCAATGGATATTTTACTCGAGAAATAAAAACATGCGAATTAAAACGTTATTATGTCGTTATTTTTATTTTTCTATCAACTTCAATTTTTAGATTCGTTAGTATGCTATCCTGATATTCTTCAATTGTATGTTAAGGTACTATTATAATATTTAATTTAAATCCAGTAACCGAAGTATGATCACTAAGTTGTTTTCATTCTAACCAAGCCACGTCGCGTAAGCCGTTGTAAGAACACCGAGAAATTCTCATCTATATTGTTTAATTTAGCTGACACAATAGTTTTGCGAAATTTCTCATGATATCCTATTTCCTTTTAAAATGTTTGATAACTGGAAATAGTTAAATATATTTATATTATTTATCCAAACGAAATATAAATCATAATATTGTTGGGTATATATTGATTAACCAAACCAAGCGGTATAAATTTGAAAACATTTTAAATGAACAATAAGTTAATTACTAACGGCTCTTGTATAGCATATTGTAAATCATAATTGATTTTTAAATAATGATGTTTAAGTTATAAAACATTAAAATATATTTTTAAGTTATTTTTGTTAATATTAAAAAAAAACTAAGAAAAAATAACTAAAGAAACTTACTAGAGAAAATTATAAATTTATAACATATCAAATTTCCAATAAAACTTATAGATTTTTAGTTCTTGAAAGATGTTATTATTGTAAAATCCTCACCTTATTAAAAAATAATATTAAAATACTAGCATCTTAAGATTAATGTTTGATACGTTTTTACTAAGGTTAAAAATAACTATTTTAAAAGAAATTTATTGGTCAAAAATGAGCAAAATATCGTTAAAAACAACTCTTCTTGTATTTAAAATGTAATAAATAACGTTTGGAAAACTTTGATATTTTTAATGAGAAATTATATTTTATAAAATACAATCATCGGTTCTTTCAGAAGATTCCAAAAGGACTTAAATCTGATAACGGTATTGATTAGTTCTGATTAAAGTTCCATTTTTCATAGTAAGTATAGAAAATATAAGTAACCTTAATCGTATAATATAGAAGAATAAACCTATGTAACTTCCAATAGATTGTATTGATAAGGCAATGTTTTATGAAATCTAATCAGTAGAAAATATTTAATTTAATTCTGAATAATATTATTAAATTTAACAATAAATGTAATGAATCACCAAAAATATCTTGTATTTCTATATGGTGAATTGAAATATCTGTTTAAAAGAAGTAATTAAATATATAAATGTTGTATACATTTTGAAATGGTCCTTTGTTAATAATAAGTACGTATATTCAAATGACAATATCTATTTCAATATTGTAACTAGATTGTCATATTAATTTAGTAATTTTTCAAATTTATTTAGGTAAAACTAAAAATAATTATTAAAAATAAATTGTATTTGCAATTGTTATTTGTGTAAATATAATGCAAAATAATTTGAAAATAGTTTTTTCATAACAATACCATTATATAACCATAATAAATATCCATGTGAATTTAACAATTCATATTATTCTGTGATGAATTTTTTAATTCAATTATATTTATTGTTAAGGCCGTATCTGGTGTGTTTGAGGTGTCTGGACCCCTCTCCCAAATTTCTTCAATATCTTACGAATGTTTAAAATACTTATTTATTTTTAATACCAACATAAATTTTCTGTCAAAAATGACTTAAACTCCAATTAATCATTGACTGCTTTTAGTTTTTATATCATAATATCATATGAAAATATGATATTAATTTTAATAAAAGAAGATTAAATCTTGTTCTGTCTTATTTTTAACCGAATATCAAAAGTTAAAATTTAAATTCAATAAAATTACAATATATATGTTTTGGGCCCCTCCCGAAAAAAATTTCTATGTACGGCCTTGTTTATTATACTTTATTTGTTTGATTATAATTTATTAATATCAAATTAAAATTAAACTTTAATATGAAGAAACATTAATATGAAAAATTACATAAAATATAATTATATAATATTAAACAAACTCATATACTTTATCGTTGCATGAATTAGATATATATTGATTTTTTTTAGTCAGTATGACATAATTTTAATTTATGGTTTAAATAAAATAATAATAATTTTGATATTTTAATAAGAGTTTACTTTCAATTATTCGAGATGATTAACTTTATATAAATAACAACATTATTTTTTTCACACAATATTGGAGTGAAAATATTATTTTGGAATTTGAAATTATTTGGCTTCTTCAAAATGTATGGTTGATACCTAACAACATTCCCGCCTTAAAATACATAGCCTACATACATACATACCTAAAGGTATATCATAAAAAATAAAAATATATTACCTATATAAATATATGTTTTACTTATGTATGTTTGACTTACGTCCTACTTTATATAGCATAAAACTAGTGGATTATGGTTTAAAAATTTAGTAGTAAATTAGTATCCCGAAAACATTAGTCTATCGATGCAGACGGTCGTCTTTGATTGATTACAATCAGTATTGAGCATTCAATTATCTTATTTTTTTGGAAATATCGATAAAATAATTTTAGTTTGAAAATTTAATACATTATTTCACTACATATCTATTAATGATTAATGTAAACATTTATACTTTATTTTTAATAAAAAAAAAATTTCGAACGTCTGAATATAAAATATTGGCATAACAACAATAATCACAAAAATACACTATATTATTTTAGTCAGAAATTCGTAGAACTTTCAATTTTTATACTTAAGTCTTCAAAAATATATACAATATTTTTAATGAAATTGACTTTTTAGTCAAAAATAAAAAAAAAAATTACTAGAAAAACACAAAAATAATTTATTAGCGTTGATAATGATAAAATCGGATAGTTAAATATTTATTTAATTATACATTATTTAGTTAAAAATATGTTATAGTTTCAAAATATTTTATTTATGTTTGTGCTGTTTATAGGTTAAAATAGACATTTTTAATTTTCCAAAGTTTTTTCTTTTGCGAAACTACTAATAATATAAGTTTAACACCATATCATATAAGGAATTTGGTTTTTCTATTATAATTACTATCTTTAGAAATATAAACTGATTAACCCGATATCTTTCTTTTCACTTAGATTCAATTTTTGAAAAAAAATAATACATTGACTTTAAGTTTAAAAAACTAATACAGCAATACCAAACACCCATCCCACTATGTAACCCGACCTAAGAGTTTCACCTTTTTTAAATATAAAAATAATGCATTATTATTATATTATTTAATCTCAGTAGGTAATTTCTATAGTATATTATTATAGTTTCTTTTAATTCACATATTATGCTTGTGGTTATCGGCCAACAAATATTAATCAGTAAAATAAACTGAGGGTTCACGTGAGGTGGATATGAATTTATTACTGAATCATTACAGGAACGTAGGCAAAGAGTTGATTAAAAAAGCATGAGCTATACATTTTGATTATAAAATTAATCATAGTAACCAAGTGGTATTTCTGAGAGGATTACATAAGTTGTGGTTTAACATCAGTTGTCTATAAAAATATTTTTTAGCATTTAGGAGTGAGTAAAATTGAAATGAAAGTACTCTTGTATTTCATTTAGCAACAATAAGATACATTTTATCAGATTTATATGTGCGATTGACACATTTAATTGTTTTTTATTTTGTCAAATTTGTGATAATAGATCTATAGATCTTTAATGGATCCCAATTCTCGATTTAACACAATTCAATTCGTCGACACAACAAATCGAACAAACAAAATGTACTTCATACGCCTACATTTTTTTTTTTTGTGTCATATACTTACATTTATTAATATTAATTTAAATGTATTGTAATCATATTAATAACACCAAACGGTCACTACCATTAAGGGTTTTTTTTTTGTGAATAAATTAAAATATATATATGTGCAGAATGTGAATTTAACAATAATTTAATAATTGATCAATGTTTACTTGATTTGTTGAAACATATATATCATCAATTATCAAAAAATAAGTTCAGTCAACAATTTTTTGGCCAAAAATATTATGAAAATTATAGTATAACCGGCATTTAGGGAATTTAATTTTCTATTCTTGGAAATGTGAAGGTTAAAAGTTTCGGGTATACAGAGTAGTAGTAGAAGTCAAACACTTTATTACATTGTTTATTATAATACAGTCTTTGATATAACTTTTCTAAAACCTAATCATTTTTCGAATACTTAACATAATATGTACAATAGTTTTAATGTATTCAACATTAAGATATTCGAAATGTCGAAAAAAAATCTCTATGAGATTGTAAGAATGTGTCCGATTAAATTAACTTATAAATAAATAAATAATATAAATTAATGTCATGTTTATTCCTTGTGTAATTAGGTAAATATTATTATTTAGTATGTTGCTAATTGAACTAATTAAAATCTAATTGTACTCAACAAAATGTCTTTCCAGGCAGATTTTGTATATACTACTGGTAAAGGTGTTTTAAAGTTTTAAATAAAAAAGAATCTTTGATTTGTAAAAACTGAGATAAGTTTTTAAAAATAAATCTAATTATTATATTCAAAAATCCTTAGGCTAAAAAAATCAAAATATTTAAAATATTATATTGAATATATTAAACATGGATTTGTGGCATTGTCTTAAAATTTCAAACACTGAATTAGATCCGTTATATTTGACATGGACATTTTTGCTTTTGCTTGTGTTACTTGGTGTTTTTGTGCGATTATTAAATCGTTATTATAGTGAATAAGAACACCGTAATATCACAGTTTTTGATTTTTTTTCATGATGTTTTTGTCTTAGAATTATTGTTTTTTCTTCTCACTTTTGATCGCTCGTAATTTAAGGACTAAAAGTAATATAAATATATATACGTTTTGTCTTGACTCCTTTTCTCATCAATGATGGTAAAGCTGTGATCACATGTAGACACATGACGTACACATGGTCGTGGACCAAGACATATTTTATTCGTAATTTATAAACATACCGTATGCTATATTAAAAATCCAAAGAAATCCTTATTAATCAAATTTAAAAGTTGACATCTTTCAACAAAGAAATGTATAGTTTAAAAGTTATTGTTAAAAAATTTATTTTTTGGAAAACTATAATACATACATTTTATAAAATTTCATGAGGATTAGAATGTCAAAATCAAGATTTATATTATTATTAAAATGAATACATACAAAAATAAAAATAAATTATTATTCTCCATTTATAATAATGATTAATTATGTAATTTAAAATTTAAAAAATATTATTAAATTGTGAATCAAAATCTTCCACCTTTTAGCATCCATTTCTATATAATTTACAAACCCTTGAAAAATCCAATAAGTAAGAATTTCTCATTTTAACAAATCAAGCACAAATGATTGCAATTTAACGTTATTTATAAATTATTTTTTTAGTTTTGCCTTCATAAATATAAGGTTATTAAGAATTTCGAATATATATATTTATACCTAAATCTAATTTAAAATATAAATTACACTCCGAGCCTAGTTTCTAATTTAAAATTATCTAATAAGACATTGTTGGTAAAGATTTAACATCTAATGTTTGCTTACAAAAGAAAAATGTATTCAATAACAAAAAAAACAAGAGAAACTTTAATATTTAATTATTATTTTTATTATTATTGTAAAATCAACATTATATAATTTTTTAATTTCTTGAAGTTTAAAATTATTATTATTCGAGAAAATAATCGGTTATAGTGTGTTTAAACTTGAAATTTTTATAAAAAAAAAAAATTATTAGGTCAATATTTGACAATAGTTCGAATGATTAAAGATTAGCCTTGTATTAAGTTATCAAGTCTTTATGATTTTAATAGGCTTATCAAAAAAACATAAACGCTTCTTACAAAAAAAAAAAAAGAAAAAAAAAGACATTTTTTAAAAGTATTTTAGTTTTTTTTTAAATAATACAAAAATAAAGAAAATCGAAAAATAACTCCTTTAAAGTACCATCTGTGTCTACTTCGTTTTCTAATGATATTATGTAAATATATATTTTGTATTATATTATGACTTATTTTGATGCAGATTTACTATCTGAAAGTTTAATCATAAAAACAAACCAAATTTGCTCAATGCATTTTTTTAGTTGGCTTAAAATACAAGGTATTTTTAATTTTTTTGTTCATTATTTATGAAAGTAATAATTTTTGCCATAGATATTTTATTAATGTTGTATGTTAACACTGTTTTTTTTTTTTTTTTAACAAAATATAATTGCATGACAATATAAAAATAAAATGTTTGTTCTGTTCAATACTTAATGGAATTTTTCGTGTACGAATAAAAAAAATACATTGTCAACAGTTTATATTACTCAAGCATACGAATTCGATAAAGATATTCAATATCTTATTATTTTAGTTACTCTTTGTTTCAATACGTTTGATACATTTACTAATTTGATTGCAAATACAAGGGGTGGACAAAATAATATGAACACCATGCAATATAGATACATATTATTGCATGTTGTTGTACTGTAGTTCCATCATTACTAAAGCAATGATGAATATTCTGGTAGAAGAACGGGACAAAATTCCGTTGGAAACTATTCAGATGCTTTACGAATCTATTCTGCGAAGGATTGTAACTGATGGCAAAATGTTGACCCAACACCTTATTAACAATTCTCAACTTAGAAAAAATAAAGATGGGGACTCTATTTACTTTAAAAAAAAGAGCGTCCCCAAAACTTGTTAAGCGTTATAATTATAACATAATAATAGTAGGGGGACGCTAAAATTTCTGAAAATTAGTTGGGGTACTCCGTCCCCTTGCGTCCCCCCTCAAGTCGAGCACTGCTTATTAATAAATAAATATGTAAATATAAATAAATAAATTGCGTATATTTCAGGTGTTCATATTTTGTCCACTCTCTATAAATAATGTGCATAATGGTAACTGAAAAAGTATTTTATAGAACTATAATTTACAAAGATGACTATATTCTTAGAAATGAAACATAATTTTCATATAAAATTTAACAAAAAAACGGCGTGAGGGGAAGATCGTGTAAATGACTTGTGTATAGAATTATTTAAAAAGGCTGTCTAACCTAAATTAATTTTTAATTCCAAGTGAATACATTTTATTGGAATATTTTATCTTAAATATTTTTATTATTTGTCGAAGCTGAAATTATTATCTAAATTATATTTTTAAAAAGAACCATGTTATCATACAAAAATATTGCATACTTATGAATAATTTGTTTCAGTAAAGAAAAAAAAATATTATAATTATTTCGTTATTACTTTTATACCGTTTATTGTTTTGTCTCAACAAAGAATAAAATAAATATAGAGAAAATGAAGAAATAATTAATTCTTCTTAAGGATAAAACGTTCATTATATTCATTTTATTCGTGTTTAAATACCCAACCGACCAAGGATAGTATTTACTGTATATTTGATTTTACTTTTCTTCAAAGTATATCGATACAAATGAACGTTTGCAAAAAGAGCGTTACAAAAGGTTTTTCGGAAAAAGTATACGAATCCATAGAAAAGAGTGGTTTAGTTGATTTGTATATAATATTCATAGCTCAGCGTATCTTGTCTCAAACTTTTTGACTTATATAAAGAAAGCATATAAACAATGTTTGATGGAGCTCACTATTTTACTCAAACGTTTTATTTACATATTTCGGATGAAAACCTTTGTAATAATAATTGTACGCTCAAAACAAATAAAAAAATTCTTGGTCTCCTCTTTATGGTATATTTAAAAATAATTTTTTATTATTAAAATTTAAAATCTTTTAAATCAATAAATTGTGTAACTTTAAACTTGAATAGTTAATAATTAGTAGTTATTCGTGCACCACCAAAATGTTTTTAAAATTCTAATGCAGGGGTCGGAAACATTTTCGTAAAAAACAGCCATTTTTTTAAAAGTTACAGTCCAGAGAGCCTTTTGGATAACTTTTTTTTTTTCTAGTTGTAAGTTTTCATCAGAAATAAGACATTTTGGTTGTTCCATGCGAAAATGCGAAAGTATCAGTCCACTCACTCACTTCTCTATTTTTCTTTTCGATTTTGTGCTTTTTATTTATAGTCCACTCGTTCACAATATTGTAATGTTTTAATACGAAGAACATTTTATAGAAATTAATAATAAATATTGTGGGATCATTTTAGATAAAATATTATTTTATTTTTACCTGAAATAAATATCAAACTTAGAATCTCAGATATATTATTACTATAAAAACGTATAATATAATTTAAATTTTACGAGTATCGATATTGATGCATTTTCCAAAGAGCCACAGATTGTATGTTGAGGAGCCGCAAGTTCCCGACCACTGGCCAAGTGAATGTATTATATTCAAAGCATTTTTAGAAATTAATACCCAACAAATAATTTTATTAAAAATTGTATTAAATTTTATTTCTTCCACCCACAATCCCATATTTTTAATAATAATAATAATAATAATACATTGACTACATATGTAAAAACTTCTAATTATAATAATAAAAATTATAATAACTTTTCAATATTATGTGGTAATGTTAACTATTTATGTTTAAAAAGATCAATTTAATTTTTAATTGTAACGTTCCTTCGTATTACTAAATTTTTATAAATTATTCTACAAACAATCACAGTCAACAGGGCATTTTAGTCAAATTGTAACACAAAGTATTTCTGTGTGTGACCATGGATTTAAAATGGGTTCTTTTGGGGAGGTAAGAAATACTAAAATATTCAATGTAATAATTTTAAACTTTTTAATCTTTTTATTGTGTGCTTGTCCAATCAAATTTATCCTGACAATTAGTATATAAACGCCATTAATATTTAGAAACAAAAATATTTTTATTTATACCGAAAATGTAACTAATGATTTTACATTTTTCATGTGCGCAACATTTAAATCTTTCATTATTTTGAATTTTTAAATTATTTAAAAACTTATAACACCGGTAAAACTGTTAAATATCCTAATAAACATGACAAGTTATAAAAATGAAAAATTATCCACTGTTATTGTAATATTTGCTACATATTTTCATTAAATATTTTGCAGAGATATCATTTCATATTATCTGTAAAAGTATAACAATTTGAGTAGGTACAGTGTGTATAGAAATTAAAAAGCGTTTAGTATGATTTATAATTTTTCTTTTGAAATACAAGCCTTTTGAGAATAATTCAGATCTATTCGGAAAAAGTCATTAAGTATGTACTGGGAAAGTATTTTATCATAATATTGTATATTTGCTTATTATTTAGACGAGTTTAATGATTTTAATGAGTATCGCTGAAACATTGCTTTGAATATTGGTCCCTTGAGATAGGTTCATCTATAAGGCAGCAATAGAAGATACAATAGAAAAGGACAAGGTTAAATGTTCTATAGTACAAAATCTAATAAAACCAAAAGCCAATCATAGGTGAAACCGTATGGGATAACGTTTATCTTTCTTACTATTTGAAGTGCGTGTTGGATATCATGCGATGAAGATATTTTCTACGTAGTATAAACATATATATACATATATATTATTACTGGAGAGCTGCTTCGTAATAAACTGCAATATATTACATACTATATTCAAGCACACATCTTATAATGACGATCAGATAGCTGTGTTACTGGATTTTTTTTCATACAACTAAAAGCTTTGAATCTCTAAAAGAATATACGTGCCATAGACGATCATAAAAATGCGTTTTTCTAGTTGGCTAGTGACCTAAAGACCTTAACTGCACATATTACTAACGGTAACAAGAAAAGGATATAAAATAAAAATATTTCAAAGGATTAACTTGGTGTACAGTCTTAGATATATACTATCATAATGTTACTATTGATTTACTGCTTTAAGAATTCAAAAACTTCTAGATTTATTATACTTTATAATATACATTACCGTTCTAATAAAGAATTTAAAAATGAAAAATGGTAAAAAAATTATTTTTGTTTTAATTGACTAAAAACCCATTGTTAAAGCCTTCCAATTTTTTATAAAGAATGTATCCAACATTTAAAATTAGAACACGATTTTGGCATAACTTATTTATTAATTGGTACATATTATTAAAAAAAATTATATATACTAACCAAGTATGTTATAACAGAAAACAGGGTCAAGAGCAGAGTTCCAATTCGAACCAAGCCTTTTTAAGAAAACATTTATTACACAAATCATAATTTTTCAAAACTCTTATTCACGTATAATATTTTTATTTATTTATTTTATTTTTTTGGGTTGTTAGCGGCCCCTAGGACCATTCCAACATGATACACCAAGTATAATATAGTTAAATTAATAATAAACAAATATGATATAGTTTTATTACTCAGATATTGATTACAAATAAATAAAAATACAATTTTTTTGTTATAGTACATTTACTTGGTTTAGTTCAAATCATTTGTTTTGAACACTACAATATCTTTATGATGACTTATTTATTTGGTTTTTCAAAAATAATCTTAAATCATTGTTGGGAAAAAAATAATCTAAAATATACGCTACATTTTATATTCCCTAGACAATTTTGTGAAATCATATTGTATTTTATACGAAACCTACATTTCCATGCAATTGATTCCTATAAAGGTCTAAAGCAATTTAATATAGTATGCAATTTACAAAGTATACAATTTTTACAGTAAAATAACGTTTTCCATTTTCTATATTGTTTATATGTATTCATTTTAATAATAGGTAATTATATCAGTTGGTGTTATTGTCATAATTTATGGCAATCTTTATCCCAAATAATATATCTTGTATTTAATAAAATCTAAGATAAATTATGATTATTTAAATTAACATAAAAATCTAGTAAAATAATACTTTATAGTTGGAAACCTTTACTGTATATGTAAGTAAGTATGAGTTTAAATTTGAGAACAATAATAAATCATCCGAAAATCAAAATTGAGCAAAAGTTTATTGAATAAATCAATAAACATCAAAAATAGTTATTAAATGTTTTATCTAACACTATCTTAACACTAGATATACTTGATGTGGTAGTATACGTATTTTGGTCACTGCAGGGAAATGGGAAGAAAAGAGACTAGCTTAGCCAGGCCGCGATCATAATATTATTTAATTTTAACCAATTGAATTCACCGTAATCATAGCTTCACAAGTATTATAAATAAATAATTATAATTTAAATTAACTGATGATTTCATTTTAGTTATTCAAATTTCGTAAGGCAAATATATAATTAGAATAGCCGTAAAAACGTCAAAATACTTTTAAATAAATGTAAGTGTAAGACTATAGAAGTTTAAATAGTTTGATTATGTTATATATATCCAAAATATATCCTAAACTTTTTAAACAATCTCCTCGTGTATAATATACACCAATTAAGTAATAGTAAAATTAAATATCATAGTATTCTATGTTTTTGTTGTGTAAAATAATATGATTATTTATTTAGCTAAATAAAAGAGACAATGTTATTCTTGACCCTTCATTAGTGAGTTTACTACTCTTTTAATGGATTAATATTTACGAGGTGTTATGGCTTTATCCTTCGGGGTTCAATTTTTTCTTACTTCCATAAGCCCTATTGTCTCCATTGTTATGTGTATAATACTGAGAATTACAGTGCTATATAAATAAATGTATTATTGAAACTCAAACAATATTAAGAAGAATACAAATTATTTTTAGTCCTGTTGCTTAATGATACATTTAAGTATAAATTATAGATATAATAGTTAAGTAAGATATATTATAAAATTATTAGTTAGCACTTAAAAAAATGTTAAATAAGTTGAAGTATCCAATACATCAAACATTTTGTTAGACAAAAATTGGTCTTGAACTCATCTACAGGTTTCATTAAAACTAAAGACTTAAGGTAATCATAAATTCGTAACAACAATATTTACACTCTAGTACATCCATTATCATGATTTATATTTTGGTAAGTATTTTATGTTCTATCGGCAACGTTGAACTTTTATATCAAGTTTGAAAGTTCATCTGACAGAGTAGTAAACGTAGAAGAAATTGACATTAACATACTTAGATAACATCACTCATCAAACCGTTTAACCCATATTACATATTTTAACTATGTTTATTTTATTAAAAAAAATTTATTAAAAAGGAGCTTAAACATTAAATTAGCATTATGCTGATATATTTTGTGGTAAGGAAAGATCATAAGCTTGAAATTCTTTCTAAATCCCAAAAAATTATATCGATTTTTGAAAAGCAAGGAACAATCATGAAGTGATAAGAGTAGGTAATGTATAAGTCTGGAAAGCAGAAATGTCAAAAACAAATCCTTCTCGGTTACTCAGATAACTGTTAAAAAAAAAAAAAAAAAAAAAATTATGAGTAAAACAAAAAAGTTTGGTTGTTTGGTTATCATTTATAAATAAGACATTCAATTCGGTTTCTATATTGAGAATTTTGACTGTTGTTAATGTTATTAAAAGACGAATAGTCGATATTCAAATAATCGACTGTATTCAAAATGTTATTTATGAGCAAAGAACAAACTAACACCCAAAGCGATACAATTTACAATTTATATATCACCTGACTTCGATATCCTGTTCAAGAAGTTAATCAGTGGAATACAAATCTTGGAATTATATTGATTTTATTTTTATTATGAATGTTGAACATTTAAATATCCGGCATGATTTTCTTTATTTTTTATATAATAATATACTATATACTCGTATTACACCTGTATGGTTTGTTATAACTAAGGACCGGATTTATATGCAAATGCATATATGTATTGGAATAAGCTTTTTAAAATCTGATGAGCGTTGTCCCCGATTTAGATCTTTCTTATCAAAAGAACACTAATTTTATTTTGCATATTTTGCATATTTCAACGTCTTTACCTATTAAATGCATATTCAATGCATATTTGTAGTTTTATGGTACATATTATTATTAATAGCACATATATTCGTTTTCGTCGTATTTTCACGATCAGAGTCACATAATATCGATAAAATTGCGACCGATTCTTATTTCCAAAGATAAGATTACATACTCATATCATCCAATGCAATAAGGTAAAATATGAATTCAATTTTTGTTTTCACTTTTTATTAATGTTGGTATTTATACTTTATAGATTGAAGATAAAGAATGTTAAATGGCGATAAAGAAGACAAAATATTAAAAAAGTTTTTTTATCCTTTTTTTAATACTTTATTAATTAATGATTATTTTTACATTTATAATACTACATTTATAATATTTGTACATCATTTTAAACAGCATTTTAAATGAATATTTAAGTAAATATTTTATAGCATATTACAGCATTTTTAGAAGCATATTTTGAGAATTTTTGTGCATATAAATCCAGTCCCCTATATATATATATATATATATATATATATATATATATATATATAAGTTATAACTTATAACTCTGATGGATGCTTTACCATACTGAAACAATAACTACCATATTATATCTTGCGTATTTTACGATATAAATTTAATTCTTATCATTTGAAAATTACGAGCGTGGAAAAATGATTTATTCTTATAGTAAAAAGTATGGTAAACAATAAAAATATTTGAAATCACTTCATTATCCTAAAAAATAGCGAATACTTTAAATAAAACTACACAAAGTATCTTTTTTTGATAGATTCGTGGTGAAATGTTATGGGCTTTGACTTAATGCATCGTGATAGTGATCCATCATTGTCAGTAATAAAAGAGTTCAATTCGGGTGCAAGAAAAGAAGAGTAACATTACTTTTTCGTCATCTGAAATTATGCATAATATCATTTTTTTTTTTTTTTTTTTTTTTTATTAACGGCAGATGATAATACTATATTTATTACTAATTATTACCTACTTTAACATTACTCTGATCACATTTTATATTTTTTCTAAACGTACTAAACTGTTATTGTATTTGTTAATAGTTGAATTATTTGTACTGTTTTTAGTGATGGTCCATGTTCTGTCGATAATTTTTTAAGATTATATCATATTAGCGCTAGTAATTCAACTTCCCAAATAATACAAAAATACTATTAAATTTGATTTTTGAATTATTAAAAATAAAGCTAAAAGTTTCCCAAGAAAAAAAAATATCATAATATTAAATATAAAATTGTTATAGAATCTAGACTATAAAAATATTATAAAAATATCTATATTCTACATTCAAACAGTATAGTAGTTTAAAAACTGTACTTTAAAAATCGAACCGTAATTAAAATAATGAGCTCGATTACTTTAATTCGAATATGTTAATGGTTTATAAGAGTAAAATAATAGTAAAAATTTAAAACGAAATATCACATTTTATAGAACTTAAATATAATTGTTCGAAAAATATAATTTTCTTGTTAAGCTAAATAATATATATATTGACCGCATTAAATATTATGTATTCTTGAATAAAAAAAATAGTAGCATTATATTTATGAATAACTACAACTAACAATTTTTTAGAGAAAAAGTGTTAGTTAAGGTTATATAAAGTTTATATATTTATATAAAGTTATTTTAAGGTACTAATATTAAATATTTACACTCAATAATTGCTCTTTGACAAAAATACTATACAAGATATCGGACATCATAAACAATTGATTAAAAATTATATATTATATTCCAACTACCTATTTATGTTTTTAATCATTTAATTTTATATATATATATATATATATATATATATATATATATATATGTGTGTGTGTGTATATAAACAAAAGTTTGAGTAAAGCTAATGATAAAGTCGAAATTGTACGTATCAATACTTCATGTTGAGTATATTTTATTTTAAAAACTTGGTATACATATAAATATAAGTGCATGTATAAATAATAATGACTGTGAAATAAAAATTATTTTATTTGAATTCGTATATTCTTTATATTTTTACAATACGCACGTTGCACAAGCTACATACATGTATTTATGTAAGCTTGACTAATAATCATTATAATAATAACTATAAAGTTAAAATATTATTTAATTTCAGATATACTTTTATACATGCAATGCACATCATAGTTATTTATACTAAAAAAATCGGAACTTAATAATGTGTTGTTTTACAGGCACAGTTGTCACATTATAATTCCAAATTTTAAAAAATATCATTCAATTATAGGAATAAAAAAAAATACACATATTACATATTTATTCTCTAAGGAGTGCTAACAGAAACACGCCAAAAAATAATTTTTAAGTATTTCTAAAATAACATTATTTCTTATACGACTTTTGGCAGGTCGAATTTAATAACAATTTAAAAAAAAAAAAACTCCCAGTTTAAAATAAACATATTTCTTATTATGAATCAGTTGAGTATATTATGTATAATTTAAAGTGAGAATCTTAAAATGTATTAAAGAATTGTTTTGCCAATGTGAAATAAATTTCATATAAAATCATAAAATATTATAAATTCCTTAGAATATATTTTCATTTATATGCCAATTATCTTTAAGTTATGTTATAAACTTAAAAAATATAGTTCTTAAATAAGTTTATAAGGTTTACAATGATTAACTATAGTTAAATACATTATGTTATTTATAAAAATCTACAGAAAACGATGGTTTGCTATTCTTTCGAAAGTGGCGTAAAAAAGTTACGCTGGGTATAGTATGCATCGTAAAGAGGATATTCTGAAATTTTTAGTTTTCATTACAAAAGTAAAGCCATCACCCGAGTATCAATCGTAGTCACCAAACTTTCGTCATACGTTTATGATAGAAACAAATTTTTCATCGGGCATCTCCTATCATAATGTTCTGAACAGTGGCGCACAAAAGATTTCTGACAAAAGTGTCAAGAATATATATTTTGAGGTACCCACCCACCCCTACCAGTAACATCTGAGTTTAAGCATAGTATAACTCTTATTTTTAAGTGTTTTTGGTTTTTTCTTACTAAGAAAGATACTAAAAAAATGTTTTTAAAATAAACCTAATACTTATTATTTTTCAAATTTCTGGGTATTAGTGAGCCCTACTACTTATTCTCATGTGACGCTTTAGTTCTTGCGTAAACATAGTATGTTGATTTGGATAGCTGAAAAATTGATGAGTATTGAATTAAAAAAATATTCATACAAATTCACACAGAACTAATCATCAACCAATTCTCTGAGGGGTATCAGTCGATACCCTTGACCCTCCCTGTGTGCGCTACTGGTTCTGATTAAATATAATAGTACCATTGATAATATCATATGAGAGTATATTTATGGACAATATATGGTTTTATTTAAAGTTAGTTTTTTTGTTTTCATTAATTTACATAAATTTTTATAAAAAATTAGCTAGTTTACTTAAAAGGTTGTTCAAAAATAAGTTAACCTATTTGATATTTAAAAAGTGCGCATTCAAATATTTTTTTTTTTTTTTTAAAGTACGTTAAGATATAAATGGCCTAATTGCTTTGTATCTTAATATTAATACTAATAATACTAATCTTAATACTAATATTTATAACATATCTTAGAAGAGGTGTTCACATTATATTTTTTAAGATTCTTCTTTTCCCGCACCTTAATTTTAAATTTCATAACTGAATAAATAAATATATTAGATACTAATTGACTTGATTAACATTTCGACTGATTTATTTTGCTATGGTGCATCAACATTTTACATGTACCTATTAAATATTTAACTATAGATAAAATAAAAATTTTAGGTAAAAATATTAAAATATTAATATACAAATTACTTATTCGATAAATATTCAATGTACGTTAAATTAGGAGTTTTGATTTTCTATTTTTAATTTTTAATTAAATTTTCCTTATTGTTTAGTTATTAATGAACAGTTTTTTTGTATTTGATCTATCATTAATCACTGTAAACCGCATTGCTCTTACAATGTTTATACATTTATTATTTAAAATTTACATATAATAACTGATCTAGAAACGTTAAGGGATTTTTTTTATTTAAGTAACTGGATAGTATACAACGATTATAACTCAAAATGATAAATAAGGGTAAAAAGGGTTAATAATAATAATAATAATAATAATAATAATAATTAATGTTTAGAATAAGTAGTGTGTCGAGGTTAACAACTCACAGAAACATACACATAGAATTAATTATTTACTAGTGCTATCTCACTGGAACTGAGTAGAAAAAACTTTTCTTGAATAAGTTATTTAATTGAAATTTGTGTTAAACCCAAAAAGTATTTGAAATATACCACTGGTTTATAGGGATATATGTAAATAAGCATTAAATACTAGTACTTCAGTATTAGCTCAGCAGTCACAGTGTTGCCTTTTCAAATATTTAATTATCGCGGTGTACTTTAATCTTGTGATAGTTATGCTACATTTTCATGTCGTCGTCTTCGGGCGGCGATCTACGCGCGGGTAAATCCCCGCTTCTTCCAAATTGAAATCAATAAAAAATCCGTCTCGTGGATCTGATCCCGATTTCACAATTAAGATCAGTAGAAAAAATTCACATAAGTCGAATAATACTACATCTTGTTCTACATCTCTGAGCCTACAACAGATTTTAGATAAGACTCCGTTTTTAGAGACGTCTAATTCGGTTTTTGAATTCAATAATTCCTGATCTACAATAAATACGCCATTGGATTCGGCATGTAATAACGCTATGATCACCGATAATACTAATGACCTCAACAATTCTCAACATGCTGTACCTCAAATTAATTACACTTCTTCTTCTATTTCAAATAATGATATGGATAATTCTTGCTTTAATGTTATTCAGAATGTATTACAGCATAAACAACAAATCTTCTCATCAGAATATAATGGTCCTATTTTTATTCTCATCGAATGCATTGATATAGATAAAACTTTAGGAAGGTGGCATCCAATTAAAGCTGCTAAATTCTTTTCTACTAATTTTACTGGCATTACTAATATCAAACTCGCTCGGTTTAAAAAAAAAATACAAAATAACATTTGATTCCATTACGTATGGTAATTTGTTTCTGAAATATACAATTTTTAGTCGAAAATGGTTTTTCTGTTTGTATTTCCTATAATTTATCGTATTCTTTTGGTGTGATTAAAATTGATATGGATATTTCCGAATGTGTTTTTCAAGAAAGAGTCCGTTCTTCAGTACCAATAGAAAGTTTTAGACGTATTACAATAAATAAGGATGGCATTATTATAATCACCCGCATTGTCGAATTGAAATTTGTCTCACCCAAATTGCCGAAATTTATCTCGGTGTTCAATATTTGATTTGAAGTCAATCCCAGTGTACGGTTTCCGGTAAAATGTAATTGTTGTCTCCGGTTTGGTCATACCCAGAAAAGTTGTCGGAGTGATACCAGATATAGTGACTGTGGTGGCTCGGTGGCTCTAAACATTTCATCATCAATTGCCTCATCGTTAAAACCACTGGTCCCTCCTGCTTCTATTGTAAACTTCCTCATGTGGCTACTTATCATACTTGTCAGAAATCGGTAGCTCAGAAAGAAATCAAAAAAATTATGGCCAGTGAAAACATCTCTCATCAAGATGCATTGAATTCCAAAAAAAATAAGTGTTATACCTCTGCATTTAAATATTCAGATATGGTTAATAGCCAGTTTCTTGCTTCTAAAATTATGGAACCCAAATTCTCTCCTCAGATAGAGAATTTCCCTAAATTAAATGACAATCACCATTTTTTCAATTCAAAAAAAATTAAGCTAAAGTTCGTTTTTTATTTCCTTCAAAAAATATTTTCTCTTTTCATTATTTACCGTTTTTTCCTTCCCCCCCAACGGTAGCTATTTGAAGCAAAATATAGAGCAGGATCAGGCATCTGTTAATAAAGTCAATGGCTATTCTTGCATTTCTTCCTATTTCTTGTCCCATTTCTTATCTAATATTTTATCGGAAGTTCTTATCAATTCACTTACTCTCTCCTCCCCTTTTTCTCCTTCTACTCTTCAATCGTTAATTAAATCTTCTTTATACTCTCTCCTCTCTGTTCCAATTCCAATTGAGAATTAGTTCTTCTTATATGTCAAATAACTTAAGTTGTATAAATACAGCCTTTCCCATTAACATTCTCCAATGGAATGTTAGGAGTCTGATGGCTCGTCTTTCTTCTTTACATTATTTACTATCCTTCGAAAAATGTTCTATAACTCTTCTTTCGGAAACTTCCCTTATTACCTACTCGTTCATTCACTATTACCAATTTTTCCAGCTACATACGTGATCGCCATGACGGTTATAGTGGTGCAACAATTATAATTCATAATTCCTTAAAATCTAGATCCATTTCCATTAATGAGGGTACTTGTAATTATTTTTCTAATTTCAAAATTAATATTGTCAGTTCTGAGGTCACTCTACTTAATTCGTTTTAGAGACGAAGACGAATTAAGTAGAGTGACCGTTAGATTTTAATGTGATTTTAATGCCTTCCATCCTGCCTAGGGTTATCCTTCGATTTTCCATCGCGGAAATCATATATATAAATTCCTTGATTTTGCCATTTCAGCACTCAAACAGGCTCTCGGTGAACTTAATATTATGCTTAATGAATTACATTTTTCAGTCGCTTATGACAAATGCAAATCTGTTATATTTACCAGACGTAGATACTTGAATTTCCCTAATGTTTTTTTTCAATAATAATATTATTCCACTTGTGGATAACACCACCTACTTAGGTATAACTCTCGACACCAAGTTGCGTTGGTTACCACATATTATATCTCTCATATCTTTTGGCTCTCTTTGGGTTAATTTTTTTAGAACGGTCACCGGTACCTGGTGGGGCTCATCCGACTCCTCTCTTATCGATTTATGAATCTATTATTTGCTCCAAATTGGATTATGGTTGTTTTCTTTTTGGGTCGGCATCATATTCAAATTGGAAAAGATTAAACAATGTTTAGAGTTTTTGATGTATTATGGGTTATGTTAGGTGATCCCCTCTACCAGGTATTGAAGTAGAGTCCCTATGCCCTCCTTTTAATATCAGATGTCGTTGTATTGCAGGTAAATTCCTCCTAAAATCCTTATTTCGCTCTAATTGTTTTATCTTCCATACCTTTTATTCGCTGTTTTTATCTTGGCGTTATATTCCAAAATCTCTTTCGGTCCTCTACTTGACAGCTAACAATATATCCCTTTTTCATCAGTATATTTCTATTAATATGAAATTCCCTGTTTATAAGATAGCTTATGAAGCACTTATGTATTATACACAGGTACATGTTGTTAATATCTTCCCAGGTTTCACTTCCATAGAATTAAGATCTACTTATCCCGTGGTAATAAACAATCTCTTTTCGGATTTCATTGGTAATAATTTCATTGATTTTACTGTGATTTATACGGATGGCTCTGTTTCCCCTCTTTCGGTCGGTTACTCTTTTTATATTCCCGAAATACATATGTTTTTCACTAGTAATTTGCCCCCTTCCGCTTCATCTTACACGACCGAATGCTTTGCTATTATGGAAGCGCTTACTGTTATCTTGACTTTATCTTTTAAAAATTTCTTAATTTCATCCAATTCTTCGTCAGTTTTACAATATCTTAATTCTTTTTCTTTTAATTCACATGTGTTTCCATTAATTCTTCGCATCAAATCTATCCTATTTAGTCTTGTTTAATTAGACTTGAATGTTCAATTTCTCTGGTTCCTTAGCTATGTTGGTATACACGGCAATGAAATTGCCGATTTTTAAGCCAAAGCATCAGCTAATTTTATCAGCCCCTCTTTTTCTTTAATTCCTTGGTCCGACTTTACTCCATTTTTAAGACGTTTTCAATCTTTGGTCGTTATATTGGAATAATCTTCCTGCTAACTTTGAAACTAGACTCAAAACTATTTTGCCTAATATTGCCAACGATATTTGGTTCAGAGATATATCACTACCGATATCTTACATTATAAAGTTCAACCGTCTACGTATATTATATTTTACCCTTTCACGCTTACAAATTAAATCTGAACGATTCCCCTTTTTGTACGCTGACGAAAGCATTTGTGACCTTTCTCATATTCTTTTTTATTGTTCTTCACTCTCCATAAAATGAATTTATCTAATTTCCACTCTTAATTGCTTAAATGTTCCATTTGATCTTTCTTCTATTTTAAAAAAAAATTCCAAACAGGTTGTTTTAATTACAATTATTATTTTTTTATTTAAGAGGCTGGTTTTACTATTTAATAGTTTCAATTTTATATATATATAAATATATATTATGTATTTTTTTCCTCTCTTTTGTCGTAGTTCTATAATTGTATTATATAATTAACTGTTGAGATTAATATATAATAAAGGCTCTTAAAAAAAAAAAATATTAATACCTAATTTTAAATAATTAAAAACCTTTTTTAATATGTCAGTTTTATTTCATTATTTTACACATATTGTATAACGATTTAAATTAATTCAACTATTTAATGAAACAAAAAAAAAAAAATTCAAAAGACTTTTAAAAATAACCAAGGTCTTCAAAACTGTATACGATTGTTTCTGATCTTATTGTATCAAATTATCTTGAAAATATGAGTATAAATATAATTATATTTATTATTTATTTATAAATTTATATTTATTATTTCTATGGAAGAAGTATTTGGGGAACATAATATCTATTCAATACATCCTTTTTTTCAAAACTATTGGTTTCGTTACTAAAATTTTAAATATGTAAATATGTAATGTATTTAAAAATGTAATAACATTAAAGAAAACCACCTTTATTAAATTAAATTAAACAATTACCAATTAATGTAAATAAATATAAATATAGACTAAAGACCTTATTTAGTATTTACATCTAATAATATATATATAAAACAAACAATAACCGTTAGTACATTTTTAAATAACACACATAAAATATGATATATATGTAAACGTTATGTAAATTTATGATGATAACTAATTGACAATTTTTCAACCACAAGATATCTTATATAAAATACAATTAATAATTATTGGTTATTTATGATATAAGTAATCATAAGCGCATCTTGGAAGAGGATTTAAGGAATTAGCTCCAACCCCACCAAATTTCTCATAGATCTTCCAAAATTAACTTATCATACTTTTAGATAAAAGTATTGTGGAACTATAATCATTCCCATAGATTTAATACTTAATTGCGCTATTGTATATTATACTTGTTAATACTAAACTTATTTTAATATTTTTATTCAAATGTTTCACAGTTTTTTCATATACTGACTAACTATTCTAAAATACGTATCGTATTATATACATCTAACAACAATGATAATAGATAATAAAAAAATACATGTTATTGTTAAAAATTAGGTTGTTATATGTAATTTAAAATAAATTATTGTTAAAACAAAATTATCAAAAGCTACAGCAACTTTTTAGGCTTATAATTTACTTACGTTGTAATCATCAATATTAATACAAGTAGTATAGTTTGACCAGACTGCACGTGATATTGGATGCTTGAACCATGTACCATCTTTATTGCAAATTTTATAAGCAGTTCCTGTAATATTAAAGTTTCATTATTATTATAACCTAAAAATTTAATAAGTAAAATATGATTGGTAAAATTCGTAGCACATATCTTCAAGGAGTTCGAATGTTTGATAAATATAAATGTATTGGTAAATACATTCAACTATTTACTTGATAAGTCAACAATTACTTGGACGGCATTGAAAATGTGAGGTAATAGAAATATTTCGTTTTAGCCAGTTTCTGGCCTATCCGGTGTAGCATTTAGCACTTATATATTTATACAATAATTTGTGATGGGACCAAGTCAAATTTATTATTGTTAAGAGTTTTCGCGGTAATTAAAATATTACTAAATAACCAAATTTACATCTTCCTATTAGCAGGAAGTAGCGACAATTTTACGCACTAATTTCAAATATAATTGTTGTACAAATTCCAACCATTATATGAAAACTATTGAGCTATACGTTTGTTTATGTTAGTGAATATGAAAAAATTAAAATGTAATCATTTAAATATGTACTTATAATTAAAATTGTTATAAGTTTTAAACATTGTTTATCGACTATTTTCACGAATATTGACGACTCCTTTATTTCATTGTATATATTTTTTTATTTATCTTCAAATTAATATTTTGTTCGCACACATCAAAATTGAAAACGTATTAGGACGGTGTTTCATATAATGGTCGGGAATTGGACTGTAAATGACAAATACAAATGGTAACCAAAGCTAACCCATTCCATTCATCATTTTCAGTGTTATCCGTTATAATATCGATGATACACTTATGTTGTACATTAATTTATCACTATGGATGTTTTATTTAGTAAACTTTTCATTTTTAGATTCTTTCAAAACTACTATAATTTTAATAACTTTTAAGTTTTACAGTATTCATGTGAATGATTTTAAATTAAATTTTAATTTATTGGTGAATACGTGTCGACTGTTAAAAAATGTATAGTTACATGAGAATAAATAATATGGTTTGGATAATTCCTGAAAATATGCTCATCATTATTTGTATGTATTATATTTATCACAAGGTTTTCTTCACAATCATGACATTAGGTATAAAATGGTGTAACTTGTAATTAGGTATCACATTGAAGTCGGGTACATAAATAATATTCAAAACACACAAGTATTACAAGGATTATATTCAAATCAATATTTATTGTTACTAATTTGTTTGATATCCTTACACATATTATTTAAACATCAGCTAATATAATATATAATTATAAATCAGTGTATCTACAAAAACATATTACAATGAAAACTGTCTAAAGCGGAATCGCATGGGACCAACAAAAAATTCCGCTTTAAGCAGTGTACCGCTTTATTCAATAAAACGAAAAATTCCGGATTATTCAATTCAAATAAATACCAAAGAATATTTTTTCAAATTATTGTTTTAAATAATATAATTCATTAAAATTTAACTAGAATATAGGTTTTACAATTTATTAAATTTAAACTGGAATATAGGTTTTTTATTACATATTACATACTAAGACAATTAAATATGACGTATAAACATTTAGAATTTCCAAAATTTATGAAGAGTTTTTTGTTTTGTCACAGTCGTTGCTATTTTTTCTTCCGTGTTATATTTTGGCATTTTAATATTTAATATGATGAACGGAAGATAAAATTAAAGGTGTACGTACAACTGTTGGTGTAAGACTGTTTCACAGTTACAAAGAAGAAAGTTCGTATCGTTTATGCGATAATATGCATTGTATGTACGTATATTGTACGAATATGTATAGAAAAATTTTATCTTCTTTATTTATCACTATTGTAAACGATGTACATTGTATATACGCCTATCTACATTTTAAACCTTATTTTTGGTTTATAGTAAACACGCGTGTGCCATTTTTCCGGTTTATGCAAGGTTTTTACTTGCATGGGACTTACAAAATCGTTCCGTTTCCGCGTTAAGAAGGTTCCATTTTATGGAACTTTTTATTTGACTACAGAAACGTGCCGGGACCATAGAAAAATTCCGTATTGGATAGTTTTACGTTTTATTTAGGGTCCGCTTTAGACAGTTTTCACTGTATAATAAATCATATATCAACGATATAATAAACTAAACAATTTTTCAATATATGATTATTTTTAAACATTTGAAGTTTCCCAAAATAAATTTAAATATACATTCAAAGTAATTACATTACATTTATCACTATGTTACTTTAGATTTGAAATTTACAATACATAGAGAATTCTATTCTTACATTATTATTATTAAGTAAACAAATATATAGAATAAAAACGAAATTTTAATTAAAATTTGAAGTATAATATTTATTTATTTATGTTTATATTTTATAATGTATTATTTATTGTAGCATTTATTAATGAGTCAAGTCCAATCAAATAAGTTTTAGATAGACTGCAAAATTCAAATAACTCAATTTAAAAAAATTAAATTACATATAATGTATTACAGTTTTGAAATTAAGCCGCCATTTAAAGTAAATGCACTACATTTAATATGATATTAAAATAAGTGTTTTTAAGATTATAATTTCTAATCATTGATTATAGGAAACATTCTGAATCTAAAAACAATACTTTAGAATAAAGATTTTTGAAAGCTTACATACCAATGTAAACCACAGAAAAAAATGGTATCGATTTCAACTTCGAAGTCAAAGTTTAACATATTGCATCTTTAAGACAACATGTGTAAATTAAATAGAATTGAAATGTGCTGTTCTTTAAATCTTCCAGAGAGGCAATCAAAATGATAAGTTTTCTACCAATCAAATAAATAAATTAGAAGTATTTTTGCGTGATTTCAAAATTGTAAGTTGTTACATTTATTTTTACTGTATAACAAACCAAAAATAAAATATTTGTATTGAATGACATAGTATGAATATGCTTTGCATTTGATTTTCAAATAAAAGAAAAAAAGACAAAAACAATGTGTGACAACTTGAATAAAATTAATATTTTTTCATGTATTTTTTTCAGAATTTCACTTATTTTAAAGAAAAAAACAAAAAAGTAAATACAAAAATAATATTCCATAAGTGCAGGATTTACTAATTAAGATATTTCCAGTATTCATAAAGATGGTAATTTTTTGTTTTATAAGTTATAATGCACCAGTTCTAAAAACATAATTTGATTGCTAATAAACATACGATACATTGTAATTAGTAAAATTTCACTAGATACCTAGAATGTATATGTAGTTTCTCAAAAATAATATTCAATTATTTAATTTTTCATAGATTTATACTTAAACCACAACGAAAAAATGTTGTACATGTAACGGATCAATATACAATATGGTATCTGATGTAAAACTTTACATGTCTATTTATTCAATAGATGATTGTATCAAATTACAAATTGATTTAAATACTTTTTATTTATGGTATTTTAATAATGGTCTAAATATAATATACTGAGAAATGCTTGCAAATTTTCTTCTCTCAAAAAAAATCAAAACTAGTATACCAATATAAAATAATTAATTCGGAATTAAAGGTACCAGTATCACATGTGAGATATTTGGATAACCTATTATCAAATGATTTTTCATTTAATCAGCACATAATTTTAATTTATATTAAACCCCTTAGAATGTTTGGATTTATAAGACGTATTTGTAATGAATTTAAAAATCCAACTTGTTTAAAAATATTATACTATTCCTTTGTATACTAAGGTCGGGTGTTATCACTCATCAAGGGAGGTTCAAGGATTTAGTTAATTGGTTTTTAAATCTATTTACAATTTTAAATTACAGAATATGTTTGTAGTCCCTCATGAGTAAGTCATTTTTTTCATAACAGTGAAAAATTTTAAATAGTTACATTATTGGTATCGATTTTAATCTGAAACCATTTAAAAAATATAGGTATACACATATGATTAACAACAAAAATGAGGTATTTATTTAAAAAAATATATAAAATAAGTATTATATTCATCAATGATGATTGACGATATTTTATAATAATTATTAATATATCAATATATCATAATACTTGGCTTTGTAAAATAGTTACCTTAGTCCTAAAGGGGAGGCTAATGCCCCCTTAGCCACCCCCTTAAACCTGCTCCTGATGTACACTCTACTCTCGAATATGATTTAGTCTCATGGAGTTCCCATTAGATTGGTTTGAAAAATAAATTGAAATTAATTCAAACTAAGTTTTTCGGAGTACTCACGTACAAGTTAAATTAAATAAATTCACCCTTTGATCAAATAGCTAATGGATATAGTTTTAAAATACTAGGAAGGAGAAAGAAATTTAATGATTTATTTTTTTTGATTAAGTTTCTAAATTCCCAAATTGATTGCCTCGAAATACTTAGTCAATTACCTCTAAATGTTCCCTTAATAAATACTTGCGTGCCTCATATATTTTATATTTTATACTCCTAACTATAGTAGATTTTTTCCATTAAATATAATGCTCAGATTAGATAGTTCAATAAATATTGTTGATTTCTTTTATAACAGCTCAGCCAGATTAAAGTCACTGATATATACATGTAAATTATTTTTTTAACTATATCTATTTGTTTATACAGTCGACTCTCAATAATTCGAAGTTGACGGGACTGTTGAAAAATATCGAATAACCCAGAGTTCGAATTGTTGAGTAACTCAAAAAAAAGAGAGATAAAAAAAAAATTCGAATTACCTACTGAGTTAAGAGAAAAATTTTTTTTTTATTGTATATAATTACGAGTATTAATTATTTCAGCAAATTAGATGGTATTAGTTATTTATTGATTTTAAAAAGAAAATGTTAACTTTATATTAATTATACTATATAAATTATATTATTATTACAAAAAAATTTTATTTTTTGAAAAAAACTGTAATGATTTTCTGCTTCATTGAATTTAGTTTTATTTTTTCAATTTGACGCACTCATCACAAAAACTTTACAACTGACCAAATTAAACTAAAATAAAACTACATTCGGCTGACGGCTATCGAAGAGATAAATTTCGATTAGTGACAATTAAGAAATTAAATGATAAAGTTCTTACAATATTAATTCTATAGTTATCGAAAATAATATGCTAAATTTATACAGGACGGTATAGTAAATTATTAACAAAAAGATTAAAAGAATACTGATAAAATAAATGTTTTGAGTATACTTTGAATTCCCGAGCGTTGAATGGATGATACTTCGAATGGTCAAATGTTAGTTGCAAGTTTTCCCAAAGTTTAATTTCGAATTACCGAGTATACTTATATGTATTGTTTTTATTCGAATTACCACGTGATTTTCAAAGGACCAAGTATTTACTCTGAATTACCAAAGGATTTGAGTTATCGAAAGTCGACTGTATTTATAGATTAAATAACATAAAACATAAGTTAATGGTAACTCATTGTTTCTACTTAATTATATTGTGTTAATATTAAGTACAATAACTGTTCTGACCCTTATTAGACGTATATTTCAAATAATAAATGAATAATATTATACTCTTGCATTTTATTTATTAGTGCGGTTTTTTTGCTGTGGTTTACCACAAGTAGTGGGATTTAAGACAGTTCATATACTTAAATCTAATAAATAAAACTTACTCGTTGGATCAAATCCAGAAATAAATTGTGGACACGGTTGATGTACGGTGACTCCAGCTTCAGTATCGGCCCAGCATAGCCATCCATCAAATGTTCCACGACAGAAATGTGAACCTATCAACAAAAAAACTAACTTTAATTATTTTCATATGTTGTAAGATACTGGAGAACATCTAACTCAAATATTCGTTCATAGAAATGTAAACATAATAATATAATACAAAAATAAGGCTTTATATAATGTCTGGTGAATTACATTTGACCAAACAAACTTTTTATGGCACATTCATAAATATTTATTATTTTTAGTACAACCTAATATATCATGTTTGTAATACCATATATACGTGATACTCGTTTTTGAACAACTATTTAACAATATTTTCGGTTAGCTTTAGATAACATAGAATAATATCATACTACAACAGATTTACCACTCATTTTGTACTCTAAAAAATCGCCATAAATATTTGTTATGTCATTATCGTTTATTTTTTTTTTTTTACAGTTGGCTTTATTTGACTAGTGTGCTTGGTGTTGAAATCAGATTATTATTAGAAATACATATATATATATATATATATATATATATATATATATTAAAAATATATTTGTTGAATTAAATTAAAAGTTATAAAATAAAACATAATTATTCCATTATACATAGAATTTATATATTATTTAACCCAAATAAATTATTGCAATAGATACATTATTTTTTGAGTTATGTATACAATAAGTTTTATCAGTGCCTCATTAATTTATTACCAACTGGGGTAATAATAGGATAATTTTGGTTTTACCATATAATAAAGATATAATAGGACGACATTTTCAAGTACTATCGAACGTAAATAACAGCGTTAAAGGAATTTTTAATGAAACGTCGTAAACAAAAGAAATCACGCAATTTTTCACGCCAATGTTCGCACGAAATGATCATCACTTTTAGGTTTGTTTATATAAATAAATAATATTAAATATTTATTATTTATTACAATATTATATTCCGTACTTAGATATTTAACGATCATAACTATATTTATTTAATTACAATACCAACTTTTCTTTGCAAAGTACAATCAACACGATAGTTAGAGGGATATGTCAAATAATTTTGAACGTCATACGGTCTTAAGAAATAGCTACTTCAACTTTAAGTAAGTACTTTGACTTACCTGAGAAATTCTATTTGAAAACTAATTCTCCTAAATACCTTAGAATGATTGGAACAGGCATATAATAAGTTTAAACGTATTACTGCACGGTTTTATTGACAAAAAATATTTTTCTGTTTAGCATATTATGACTGTGGTGAACCTATTCATAATTTTCATTACTACAGATTAGAAGCCTATTATAGAGAAAAACATAATTTTATTAATTTAAATACTAATAAATACAATCAGGTAAGTAAAAAACTCAATACCATTCATTATTATAGTTTAATATTTCAGAAAATACTATCGAACACTGGATGTTTATCAATAATAAATTCTATCATGCTTAATATATTTACAATCAAATTTTACCTACTGTCTATTTGTAAGTTAGATATTATTGAACTATCGTTGTTAATACATTAAAAATATGGACAATACCACTGAATGTGATAATAGTTAAATGCGTCTTAGTAGCGCATACAACGATTTTACAATTTTTCATTAACAAATATTACTGTAATGTTCAATTGATGGCAATCAAATAGGATCGAGGAAGTATAAAATAAAATGGTATGGTTAATATTTCAAAAATGAATATTAATATAATTTTTACTAGGGCCAGATAGTTAGCTGAATAAAATACGTCTAGAGACTGAAAGTGACATACAAAACAAGGGTTCAAAATCTTTGTAGCATAAACACATACACATTGTATTTTATTAGTACGTATAAATTATAGTCAGATAATAGAATTATTGTTTTTTATAGATTCATGTAAAATATAAAAATTATTTTTAACATCACCAGTAATATATTTAATAAATTAATAAAAATCATGGTAGGTATGTCTAAAAATTAATACAGTGAAATAAATACAAATTAATTAAAATTCTTAAGTATAAGACCAAATAAATGAGAATAATTAATAGTTAACTATATAATTTCTATCCAAAAACTACTTTTACGAAGATGGGTATCGAATAAAATATATTTTAACGAAAATTATTTAACAATGATATCAAAACAGGACATTTTTGGGGAAAAAAATATATTCCCCTTTGAAATTGTGTAACTAATTTTTAGAAGAGGTGTGAATTCCAATAGAATGGGGTGGTTAATAGAGGCCACACTCTAATAATTTTGTTTTATAGAACTATTATTGTTCTTAAATATCTATTACCGATTACTTAATATAATAAAACTTACAAATAGTAAACTTTTCATCCTTTTCTCACACCTACCCTAATAATATATTTTTGGACTCACTAAGGCTAAGGCGTACAAATTGAATAATTTAAAAAGAAACGAATTGAGATTTGATCGGATTAATGCACGAAATTTATATGAATACTAACCGTTGGTGAGTACATTTTTAAAATTCAATGTGGGAAGAATATGCTAAAACATAACACTTTCACCTATAATTGTTACGTTTTTCATTGATAAAATATGTATTATAAATAGAATCCATTTTTAGATTGTTAAGCAACAATGGTATTTTGACAGTACAATTTAGTAACACAATAAAGTACAGCTTTTTGTATCAATTAATGCTGAGGGACTTTTCCAAAATATATTGTTGTATTGACGTATAAATCATCTTTGAATACGGAGAGAATTTTCTTTAATAATGTGTATTGAAATAATTACTAAAAGGATTTGGGATACAATTGAATAAAGTTTATAACAAATAATATTGCTACATTATTAACCTATTATTTTTAAAATATACATATACATATTTAATGTATATATACGTGTATGTGTTTCAGAGTCAGCCAATTGTTTTGTAATAACTTTTAATATTATTGTTTTGAAGCAAAATTCAAAATATTTATGGTTCACTTTATTATTAGGACGACCTCGGATGAAAGTCTGGTTTTTCTATCGTAATAATTTTAATATATTTTAATCAGACCCTGTAAGTTCTAACCAGTTGATAAAATACTTGATTTTAACAGTTTGTATTTAGTTTTTGTAAACTTTCGGCTCTGTCTGAGTGCCTAATTTTTTTTTTTAAGATTTTTTTACTCTTCAGCGAATAAACATGTAGCAATATAATATAATATACTGGATTATGATGATTTCTAAATAAATACATCATATTTCACCATATTTTTAATTTGAACTCTTTACCACATTCTAAGCATTTCGTAGTGTGTCACTGTACCAGTTGTAGTAACCGAGGTCACTACGACATAGCTAAAACTACTTTGTATTCTTTTCAACTTATTTTTCCTTGGGCGATGTCGAAAACAACCATCAATTAAAATACTTTTATATTTGGAGACGGGTTTTTAGCTAATAAGGTAAACGGGTATTTTAGATATTAAGTATATTTATATTATTTTTGTTATTAGCTAGCCATTTAAACGGGAATAGTTGTTTTAAGTATAAGTTTTTGAAAGATTAATATATTTTTTTTTTTAAATAACAACAAAAAGCCTTGAGTCTTTTCCTTGTTCTAAACTATGCATTACGTCTATCTGTGTATAAATAGGGACATAGTACCAATACTTATTCAGATACAATGTAGTCAGACTTATGAGTAGACCGATTCTGTTTAACTTACAACGTTAACCATTACATTTTGTTTCAGTAATATAATAAAATCACATTTATAACTTAAAAAGTGTTTTCTTTATTTTACTTCAAACTTTTACCAATGAACGTGCAATTACTGCAACAAAAGGTGATTTCGTCGTAAAAACGTTTTGAGTCAGTCTTTGATCAGACAGGCTCACCGCACAGTTCAATTAAATTTTTATATTATGTAAATAAAACATACTAATTATTACAAGAGAAACATAAAAATAATATTAATAAATAATTAAAATAGGTCTGCAAGCTTAAAGTAATAACATTTAATATAATTTATTTTATCAGTTAAATTGTTACATTCTTCAATAAATTATAACTATAATCGAATAAATATAAAAACAATTAGCTACTAAAATATTGCCTAAGCATATATTTCATATATTTTATTTCTTATATTGATTAAAATCAACTCATTTAGTTTTAAATTATCAAATTAAGTTTCAATTTAATGTGTTTGTACTCTATTAGATAATCAATAATATAATCGTATTATATAAGAAGCTTTGGTGATTTAGGAAGTGAATACTAAAAAGCTGTTTACCCATTTCGAGTCTTCTTAATAAGTACCAATATTTGCTGTAAGATACCGAAATAGTGATCTGTCAACCATTAATACTGCTCTAGTAACGTTTTGCCTCATTGATATCAATATGGAAAGCAACTAACTCTGGCCTTTCTCCGGAGAACATTTGAAAAGCGTAAGGATTATCAAAATTCTCGACGAGAATTTTGAGTTGGTCTTATATATGACATTGCGTTCATGGGATAGGTTTTAAAGTCTATAGAGCATCGAAAATAACAATCATAAGTCTACCGAAGGTTTTATCTTAGAGACCCTTTTATCTTTTCCAAAAACGCCATGATTTTGTGATTCTAGAATGCAAAGTGTATCCAATTTACTGATCGGGATGATAACGTTACAATCGGCAAATGGTAATTTAAATGTACACTCCGTTCACGCAAAAAGTATTATTTAAAGAAATGGTAAGATCTATCTGAACTAATAGGTGTCGCTTACTTTACATATAGTACTACGATTTACGTCAAAAACTGATTCTGTCGGATAACCATAAAACCATGACCTTTTTTTCGTAGCCTTGTACAACTATTATACTCAAAATCTGTAGACAAAAAAAATCGATTTGCTTAAGTTTCGGTAAACGTCGTAAATTTTATTAATTAAAATTCTATTACCATGTTAACAATATATAACTATTTTATAACTTTTCAAAATAAAATAACTTTTGTATTACACCACATCTTTATTATTTTTTCTTATACCATGTTGAATATTTTAATTTAAAACAATAAAAATCATAATGAATAAATACACAATAGTTGTTAATGCATAGGTATTTCACGAAATTTTGTACGTTTAATTTTGTCAATGTATCTTTTATTGTTTTGATAACCCATAATTTATTATTATTATTTTTTCAAATGCAATTGTGAACCTAAATTACATCAAGAAATAAATATACAACTTATTCAACATAACATTTTGACTGATCATTTTCTTTTTTTTAGTTTTCGAATTTTTTACTCAATGTTCTAGATAAGCAATACAATTCTAGTTCTTGTTCATTTATTTTCACAGTGATTATCAACCACTACAAATAATTTTAAATAATTAGAAAACTGAAAAAGTGATCTGATCTAATAAATTGGGCCTAAAAACAAGTGGTATAATATTTGTGCAAAAAATTTAACAGTAAGTTAACCATCAATATCGAGGAAATAAATAAAGGTACTTATGTCAAGGGTTTGCTTAAATTAAACAGTTAAAACAATAACAATTAACTATAAATGTAAAAGTATTGTTTTTAGTGTCAAGTTATTTATGTTTACATAGCACTCGAATGAATAGTCATTGTTTAACATTAAATTAGATCAATTGCAATCTACTATAAAAAATTGAATAAATCTTATTCCGTGAACGATAATTTATATACAAATGTTCTGTGGAGTAAGAATAATTATAACGATCAATTATAACGTATAAAAGCAAAAAAAATCTTTTATTCTGATTTATTTTTATAACAAGAATTTTCTACATCAAAAATTAATTTAATTAATTTAGTTTAATTGACCATTTTACAACGAATAATAAATTCTATGTTATATCAGATGAATAAAAATATAATAATATGTTTTATGCTTATTAAAATTGAACATTTTAATAAACAATACAATTTTATAAAAAACAATTCATATATATTACGTAAATCTTATTATTTCTTTATTTTAGTTCTCGACTATTTGGAATTTCACTTCAAAATTAAAAATCATATAAAAAAAATTTTATTTTATTTACATAAAGTTAAAAATGAATCGTTTCTTTTTTCATAAAAATACGAGTACATTTTTTTTTTTTAGTTAATCCACACGGTATTATTTTTGTTCCATATACACTTATACTTTCTAAGAAGTGAAATTAGAGTTATAATCATAATATAAAGCAAAATGTATTACTATTTATAACTTAAAATTTCAAGTGGAGTTATTTGATTATCTAATCCAACGGTTCCCAAACTTTTTTTTCGGACCCAATTTAATCACGGTGCCCTGCTGTAAACTAAAATGGCGTAGCCAGGATTTTTCAATGGAAGGGGGGGGGTTAAGGTTTAGGTCTATACAATAGGTAAGTATACATAAAACATATTATTTTAAATTTTCCTGTACTTTATTTAAAGCATTTAAAATCAAACAATATTTTAATTGCATTCAAATTTACATCAACCGTAGTTTTCTTATTTTGGTCTCTAATTTATTTAGAGCATTATCAGAGTTTATCATTATATCACTATGTATATTCATCATTGCCAAACCGTTCAACCTATTTTCACATATGGTGTTTCATAAATATGTTTTCAATCTTTTTAATGTTGAAAAAGATTGTTCACAGTTAGCAGTTGTAACTGAGAGGGTTGCTAAAATATGTAAAAGTTTGAAAGTAGAAGGGAAAATTGATATGTTACATTTTTAAAGAGCGTCGATAGCAATTTTTGGTAAATTTTTAGTTTTTGTAAATTTTTGTTGCCAAATTTTAATTTCACTCACAGCTGCTAACACACTTCAATCTAAATCACCTTAATACATTTCAACTAGCAGCTTAGTTTTTTCTTCATATTGTATAATATAGGATGATGGTAAATTAACGTTAACATAGCAATTGGTATACTCCTGATGAAGCATCCTTATCAAGCCAAGTACAAACTTCTGATAAACTATCAACTATTGCATCAAATAACTCGAGGAAAATAATTATTGAGTCATGTCGGCCTACCTATCTTGTTGGACATAACAGTTTTAAACGGTTATGGATTAATGAAGAACATATACGTCTTATTGATTCGGATAAAACATTATTTTTTTTAGGGTATTTAAAAAAAATACAAACTTATGATGAGAGAAAAAACCGTCTTCATGATAAATTGATAACATGGAATATCGATAGTATAATAATCAGTATGATGTTATGTACATACAGAGACGATCACAAAAAAAAAATTATGGGGAGAGGGTGTAATCTTCAAAATTGCCGACTAGAATTTGAAATTCATAATTTTTGTGAACTATTAAGTTATTTTTAGTTACATTCTCTAAATTTATAATTTATTTATTACCTTATGTTTCAATTCTTAGTTTGAATTAAATTTGAAGGGGAAACTTAAGAATATCTAACTTATTTTAAATTTATATCAGAATAAAATAACGTCAAAAAACATAATATATGAAATAGGTAATAATTATCATGTAATTCATCTCTTATTATTTATTACAAAATGGTTATAAAATGAGTGTTACAGTATTTAAAATTTTAAAAACTTATATTTATCACAATTGAACCCTGCGTTGCTTCAGCGTTGCCCATTTGTGTACAAGATCATCGATATCCAAAGAATCTGTTATGTCTTTTTCACAACTCAACATCATCAGTGCATTTAATCGTTGATCAGCCATTTTCGATCTTAGGTAATTATTAATAATTTTAATTTACTAAACATTCTTTCGTCAGATGCAGTAGTAACAGAAGCAATCGATGCTAAATAAAAAATTCGATTAGCTCACGGAAGAATTGATTTTGATGACTCAGATTTTTCAAAAATGTTGTTTAAATTTTCTCCATCACATTGATTTAACAGAATTTCAATTTCTGCATGTATTGCATCAATGTCGTGAATTTTCGCACTACTTGTCATTTTGGGAAATAATTTTACAGCACCCGCAACATTTTCTAATGAGCAAGTATTATTGTCAAATGACATTTTGAAAATATTAAATAAAGGTTTGAGTGTTTCAATAGTTATTTTTAAATGTTTAGTTGTTATGTTTATCAGTGTGTACTTGTTTAAATTCTTTACGGTAAAATAATTTTAATGAGAAGTCTGATTGAGTCATTGGATTAGAATCTATTCTTTTTGGTATCGATCGTTTATAATGATGTTTCTTAAAATCTTCTATTGGATCTAAGTCTAGTTTTCCTGAAAATATTAGAGCTGCGTCTATAATAGTATCCAGTCCATCAGAATCTTTGTTTATATTTTCAAGCGATTTAATTGTACCCTTTATTAAATTACTTGCATCAATTATATTCAATTCCTTTGCTTCCAACTTCTCTGTGAGTGCTTTGAGTTTAAATAATACATTTTTCATAAATATTATTGAAACAATAAAATCAAATATTGTTATTTTTTTAAACAGAGCTATTGATTGGCTTTTAGTTCTTCTATCATACAAATTTAAAGAGGAGATTTCTAGCAAAGATTCAAGAATTAATTCAAACGATATCTAAACTGCTTTAACCGATTCTACACGAGACGTCCATCGCGTATTTGATAAATTACACAACTGCAAACTACCTTCAATTTCAGATAATTTTTTACTAAGAATTCCATACCGCTTTGTACTAACATTAAAAAAAAAAACATATAGACTCTCTAGGTTACTAATTAAGTTAAGTATAATGACATGGGATATAAGGTATATGGTGATTGGCCAGTTTTGAAAGTTCTTTTTGCGCTCCATGGAATTGACCAGACATACTTGAGGCAAAATCGTAAGACTGAAAAGCGATGAAGTCTGGATTCAATTCGTTTCTTACTAAGGTATCGTAAATATTCTTTGCAATTCCAAATCCAGTTTTATCGGTACATTCATTTATTTCAAGAAGTCTCTCTTTAACATTTCCGTTATTATTAACGTGTCGCACACATATTGCCAATCTATCTTGATGAGTAATTTCGGGAGTCGTGTCTGCCAGAACTGAATAAATTTCCGCATTTTTTACCTCCTTAATTACTCAATTTCTAGTTTCTGAAGATAGCAGTTCTATGTATTAATTTTGAGACCTAGAACCAAGATACGTCACATGATGTGGTCTCATAGATTTATTATCTAACCATGTTTTTAATAACATTACAATGTCTGGAAAGTAATTCCACTATTTGAATGAAATTTCCATTTTTATCATCTCCATCACCTCTAAACGCCAACCCTTGCCGAGCTAAAGTACCAGTAGTGCCCATAAGTATTTTAATAACTTGCTTATTATATTCGCGCTCATGTTGAATTTATATTGATTTTTCTCTATTAAATTGATCAAATAAAACATCAATATGACAAGATGTCTTCATAAAATTACGGTAGTCTCTTAATGCAGCTTTATGAGCTGAACAAGAGAAATGCTCAGAAAGTTTCCAAGGTTTATTTTTACCCATACTTTTCATTCTGTGACAAACCTTGATGTCTTCAGTGACCCAAGCATTATTGGAAAATTCTCGATCCGGATCATTTAGAAATAAAAAACATACTAAACAATAAGCCGAGTCTTTTTCAATACTATATTCCAACAAAGGAAATTCAATATACCAACGTGAAGAAAATTGCTGTTGTTTGTTCGTATTGATAATTTTGTTTCTGGGATATGAAGTAAGTTTAGGCTGATGAGGTCCTTATGAAATTAAATAATGTTTTTGTGAACTAGTTACAATTTTTTTCGTTTGCCTGGATCATGATCAATTAAGGTGTTGTATTCGGTTTGATCGTATAAAATATCAGTCACATTATTGCCGATAGTTTGTGTTAAAATACCTGATGCATTTTTTAAAAAATTATCAGCTATGTTTTGAATAGTTCTTACTTTCTGAACACTATTAATTAAAAATAAAACTGGGTTCGGAGATTGTTCAGTTTTAATTTTATCCAAAACTGAATCGCATTCCTTCACTTCATTAACAAGTACTTTCAACTGACCTGCACAAGTTAACCAAGTTATTCCTTCGTCTTCAGAATTTTGCATAGGTATTACTATGTCAACATTTATGGGTAATAATGTATCAATATAAAGTTCACTTTTTTCAATAATAGGACTGCCCAAAGATTTTTTAGTTGCAACCGAATTTTTAAACTGATGTTGCGTACCTACTAAGTTGCATACTGTTGCCAAATCATTATCTATATTATAAGAATCGTCCTCTTCTATCATAATCTATATAGATTTAAAATAATCTTAATAATTGTATTTGCATAAAATGTAGGTACCTAATTATTTACCAATGATTTTAATCTAATTATTAAAAAAATGTATAAGATATTTTAAGCCTCGAAAAACAGGGTAGGTTTTGAATGAAAAATTATAATTTACAACTTGTGGTACTTTCTAAGTCCCAGTAAAATAGAATCGAATAAAATATGAAGCTTACCGATTGTGATATATGTTTTGTATTCTTTTTACTAGCGTCAAATGGATTATCAGGTACTCCAAAATGCTTAACCTTCGTCCTCTTTCCGCCGTGACGATTAATCTCATGTTTTTTATGATAGTCATCATCAAAACTTGATCCACAATCCAAACATTCTAGTTTTACACGCTTTCGAGACTTATTTGTAGTAGTCGACATTGAATTTAAATGTTCGAACCAGAAGTTTGTACCAGAAAATAACTCGCGAAGTAAGCACAATTTTTAAAATACCGAATAAGGTGTATAACAGACTGTCGTCAACTACAGTTGTTCAGACGTCAAACATACACATTATATACGATACATGGTAATCGGTAATTTTCGTCTGTTGAGTGTTTCTTCGAAACGCGATTATCGCGTATTTTGTATAAGAATAGGTATCTTCACTTGATAACTTATTATATTATATTATATATTGCCCGCCACAACTATCACCGCATGCCAGCATTGCTTAAATGCGATAACGGATGACAGAAATAGATGGTTTATCGATTTTCTACTGTATATATGCATGATATATTATTATTATATCGTTATAAGTATGCGTGTTATATATATATTATATAGGTTTTTATCTTATGCCGACTTCCGATTCTCGCAGTCTCGCTATACTTTTGCGAATCCGCTCCATAACCTATTACGAAAATATTGAGTCAATTTATTAATTAATTAATTATATTATTTTATTATATTAATATTATTAAATTAAAAATATTTATTAATTAACATTGTCTTTAATTTATATAATATATTAATTTTCCCTTCCTCGTCTTAAAAAAAAATGGTTTAATCAGGTGAAAATAAATTCCATTTTATTGACTAAAAATCAAATATTGCCAAGTGGGGGGTGACACCTCCTCATGACCCCCCCTTCAGTTCATCCCTGTGTACATATTATTATATTGTTACGTACCATTTTTTGAATAAGAACGCATTTGTATGCATCGTTATCATCCACGGAAGAACAACACAAAATGAGTAATTTATTTTTCTATAATTGGTCACCATCGGTTGTCTACTACAGTCAACTATCAACGACGCCGTAATTAAATAATTAAAAAAAAAATTAAATAAAACTAATTGGGGGGGTTACAACACCCAAAGCCCCTCTGGCCATGCCACTGGTGAACTATATTACAGAACAAAAAAAAAACCTATTGGTAATTAATTTAATAATTTTATTAAAATTTAACTTAATTATAAATTAATGTAATTTTAAACTTAAAAAATAAATAAATATTATTGTTATTATGATCATAATTATTATATACAATTATTATAAGGTTAAAATGAGAATTTCCGATTATATAATAGAAAATATTACATTATTTGCTATAGTTTTTACGAAAACCATAAGGAAAAACCATTTTATACATTTTAAACTATTTGTTATGAATCGTAAACCAAGATGCCTTTAGAAAGTGGTGGTGGTAACCCTAGGTCACCGCGGTGCACAGTTTAGGAACCATTGATCTAATCTAAATATCTTGTTTTGTATTTTTAATATAATCAAATTATTATTACGTTACATTACAGTAATAATCAATTCAAATAATAATGCATGAAATTAAAAATATTTGATCTAAAAGTTAGATAAGTAATAAAATATAAATTTTTAGTTGAATTATTGTTAAGTAGAATGAATATTCGATATATGTTTTAGAAATTATAATGCATAAATATTTTAACATCGAATAAAAATTAAGGTGCGTGTTTTTTTTCAGTTCAAGTAAATCCTTATCGAATTAAATGGAAATAATACATACATTTTCAAAAGTTTCAAAACTAATTCAAATTGATGACCAATAGTACTATTAATTCATACAAAATTGTAACAAAATAATTTAATATTTATTGCTTTACGCATTGTATTTTTTTATCTCTATTGATGTAAAATACATTGAAAACATATGGTCGGTTTTGGCCCTTTAATCAAAAAATGAATTATTTACCACGAGTACTAGAGAAAACCCTTGTAAATATTCCTGACCATGTTTATGATTTATTTCAACTAATAGGATTAGTGAAGAACATTAGGAGCCGATTTTAATCGAATGATGAACCCAAGGAGCCCTATAATTATTTCATGATGGTAATGTGTACATTTTAAAAAACATGTTTTTAAAAACATAAAAAGACAAATCGTCTTTGGAACATTTTCACCAATAGTTTATGTTTGAAAGTTCACCAGGGTCCATATAATATTTAAAAATCCAATAAACATGTGTCTGAACTGAGACAAGTACATAAATATTGATTATTGTTTGGTCTCATAAATAAAATTTGTCATATAATAGTATAAGCAAATATTAATTAATGTTCCCAAACAACTGCGGATGTTGATGATACGATAAAAAAATAATTCTGGTAAAACTACGATAACGATTAGTATTCATCCAGTTAGTGATGAGATATGAAGATTTATCAGTCACTTGAGAAGTAATAGTGCTTTAAACATGTAATTGTAAAAGTGGCTAATCTACCAATAATTAAAGACTAGCAAGTATTTGACGGCAATGATTAATGAATGAACTAAATGATACTAAGTACCATAATGACTTTAGCGTATTTTAATGTCATTCGGATCCGAAAGAATATTAACGTAGTTTTAAAAATTACATTATAAATAATTAGAGTTTTATATTAATTATTAATAATTATTTCACAACATCTTGGATCTAGTAAGATTATACGTCGTTTATTACCGTTACAGGTTACATTACTATTTTCGGCTATTGGGTGATTAAATAATAATCTTATGATTAGTGAATATTAATATTTTAATTAAATTTTATATAATATATAAAAAGATTAATAAGAAAATTGAAGCATGATATAAAGATTATATATAATAATAATATATAATTTTAAAAACATTTATTACGATATAATAGAAAAATATACCGAATAAAAAACATAAGTTAAGGAGCAAATGACAAAGTATACTAATAACATAATAACCCGATTTGAGTTTGTTCAATCTATATCATTTAAGTTTTTAACAAGCACATAATTTATAATTAATTAATTCTTATATTTTATAATTTATAACATGTATGTTTTTAATTAATTTTTTTTTGTATATTATTAATAAAATTAATTTGTTTTTGCTGGGACCCAATTTACCTACTACCTATTTTTTTCCGGGATTTAACTTACCTACTGTATACTTTTTGCGGAACTCAATTTACCTATAAAAGGTCATTTGGGACCCAATTTACCAGCTCCCATAATATATACCATTATATTGTACAATTTTGAAATTCCCTAGTATGCAACATTTAAAAATTTAAATTATGTTATAAATATAGTTTATAGTTGTAAAGTACACGTGCACCTATAATGTACATTTTACTAGTTCAAATGAACAATATTTATTTGTTGACATTTTATATTTTTCTTTTTTTTTTATTAAGATAATAAGATGTTCCTAGCCGCAGCTATCTACATTTACAGATAAATTTTGTATTAAAATGTATTATAATAAATAAATAATAAAGCTTATAAAATATATTATTTTAATTTACGTAGATAAATTTGATTTAAAATTATATTACATAGTATATTGAATACCTACATAAATATTTAATTAAAACACCAATTTTCTCTAAGAGTATATTTTTGGATTTGATGAATTATCGCTATTGCTTTCAAATTAATTTAAATGAAAATGACCCGTACAATGAAAGACGGATCCAGTGTTCTTTTTGTTTTGATCATTTTTCGAACATTGTATAATATAGATTAAAACTTTCATATGATAATTTTTTTAGATTGGATATCAGACCCACACTTGACACGTGACATATTCTTTGCATCCCAAAGTTGCATGTATAATATCTTGTGATCAGTTAACCTGCCAATGGTTAGCGTGGTGAAGAACTCTACAGGATCGATCGCTCAATCACTTAAAACCACGGTAGGTCTATCCCATGTAGGAGGTAGTCATTTCAATACTATCCACCAGAGTTCAACGTTTTTAGGTCACGCACGCCACGGTGGCTAACTCACTGCCAATACCCACATGTTCACTTTACTACACGAAATCTACAAATCGCACACGAAAATTATATGCCATGGTTTATTCACCCAGCAGTGACGTCTAGCATGTAATGTGTAATCCTACTGAGGTTGTCTGGGCGTACACGTGAATGATCACCTTCAAACCATATATATAAGGCTTATGTTAACCACATGCAGAGTGTATATATTACATATTAACGGGGATGTTATACAGTTAGATTTCATTTTAATAACCAACAAATCAGAATTTTTGATTTAATTGTATTTAAATTGAATCATTTTGGTAAAATCAACGATTTAAGCAAACAGTTTTCTAAATTTCACTTATGATTTTAAAACATTTAGTGAAGTGAAACATGTGAAAACAGATATACTAAAAATCACTAGGTATTTTATTAATTATTATATAATTATTTACAATTATTATTATTATTACTATTATCTTTTAATTAAATATTTTTCAGGGCAATCAAAACGGTGTAGAAATAATACCTAAAAATCAATTGAATGTAATCAAATATATAAATGTCCATTTTATTAAATTATAGTTAAAATTATTTATTCATAAATGTAAAAAAATTAAATTTTAATAATTTTTTAAGAAACGACTGAAATATTCATTACGATCGGGTTATGGATATTAAACGACCTTTATTGGAGAATGATTAACCATGTACTTTTTGTTAGTTCCCTACAGGCATTCACAAACACCTAGTGTTATCATTAGTGATTATATACTATTGTATGTTTTCATAAGTGTTATTTCATAATTTTAATTTTTAATTTTAGAATTAATTATTACTTAATTTTGCTAATTATAATTCACGGCATGTATGTATTGTAGTAAAGTAAATATATTACATAGATACAATTATTGCGAAGAAATGAAACTTAGAAAGTATTTTAAAAAATCCCTTTTACAAGTGTTTTCACTGAAAATTCTTGAAATTTAAAAATAATTTATAAAAACTTTAAACTATAAAATAATGAGGTCAGAATTAATTAAGATATTTTTATTACGTTTTAATAATAACTAATAGTTATAATAATTTATGATAAAAGTTGTGTCAATCAATATATACGAGTAACATCACATTTTAAGTGTTTTATTTTGTAAAATAATTCTTAATTATACCAAACTTTAATAATAAATGGTCATATTGTTTCAGTATAGTTAAAAATCATGACCAATAAGCTAAACTTTTACTAATGATGTAATCTAACATGTTCATAATTAGTACCAACTATAAAATTAATGTAAGTAGCAAAAAGTTCATAATTCATCTATTGCATATTTCAATGAATTTTTAAAGGTGTGAAAATGATGAGATCGATGTAATGTAGTCCGTAATTGATTAAAATTAAACGAGAGACACTTGTAAAAAATGTTATTACAGAACGATAAAAAAAAAAAAAATTAACACGCAAATCAAATAACAAAATATAAACATGACATTTATTTATCTTTTTCTCGATGTCAAAAACATAACATTTTATCGAGCTTAAAAATGAGCATAATAAACTGCTCTTTTTCCGTCCAATTTTTTTTTTTTTTTTTTTTATTCTTTTCAATTTTCCATATATCCACTGCAATATAGTTCAAATAGTCTGCATAAGACTATAAAAAATAAACGAATGGAAAAATTCTATTTTATTATTATTACAAAATAATATTATATAATAATATATGCACATCCATAAATGCATAAAAAATGATTAAGCTTATTTAACCAATTTTTAAATAGCCTTTTTCATGATAAATTGATAATTAAAAATGAAATCTTAAATAATAAAAGGTTACTTCTAGATTTGAAAAAAAATATCGGTAGAAAAAAATGTGTTAAGGTTCTAAAACTTATACATTTTACTTGATTCGTAATTAAATTGTGCCTTAGGCAAACAACACATTTGTATTAAAATTATGTTATACAGAAAAAAAACGAATTTTTTTAATAATCCACTCTTTCAATCCGATGAATTTATTTTATAAAAGTTAATGTATTTGTATTTATAGCTTTTAATAAATGATGAGATCTGTGAAAAATAAAATAAAGAGTAGTATATTTTTCAAATTTTATATAAAATAGAAAATACGACCTTGGAATTAGTTAATCACTCATTGTTATTTCGTAGACTCGGTAATAAATGGGTATACTTAATATATAGAACTAAAAAATAATGCAAATGCACTTCTTGGTGAGTAACACGAATTAGCACTTTCAAGTATCAACATTCACTGATAGAATTTATTAACTGTACCTAAATATAATTAAAATATATAATTTAGTGAAACGTGAACTTTTTTCACCTAAGCTTATTCTCAAATTAGTTATAATCTGAAAACAGTCGTACTAAGAAAATAAATTATTTTAAAAACATTAATTGCATAATTTAAAATGTCGGTGCATACGTTCAATTAGCAAACATTTATCGGCTGCGTAAATGACGAAGAGTCGGCAGAACAAATCCAGAAATTAAAGTGGTTAGAAATTAAAATGAACTACAAAGAGATTTAATAGATGACGATTGATTTGGTTCTATTTAAATGTGGCTGGTTTATTAAAATCGAAACCATAAGTTCTCCCAATGATTTTCAGAGTGGCTTGAACCAGCAGAATACGATAAAACTACTGTTTATTGAAAAAATCTTATTTTCAAACTATCACAAGCATAATGGAGATCAACACACTATTAATGTAATAATGTAATATGTAAATAATGTAAGTAATAAAGAATCTTGCCAAACTATGTAGTGTTGTACTTAAAAGCACATCATTTTAGGACAGAACTAGTAAACTCACACTCCATTAATTAAACCCAAGTTTCTCTTGAGTGTCTAGGAATTCAGAAATATAATGAGAAAAATGACATTGTTGTGTCATTTTCTATAAAGGTAGCTATTTAGAATGATTCAGAACACTTAAATATATTTTTGCTATGAAGAGGATTGTTAATAAAAAAATAAATATTGTCGACTTTATTGTAAGATATCAATAAAAAAACATCACAAATAAAAAGCTTACTAGATTATCAGATATTTCCAGTTTCCTAAAAATTAATATTATAGAAAAAAACCAATTATGTAAATGGTACGGATTATATTTATGATTTCCTAGTAGTTTTTCAATATTTAAAAAATGTTTTAAAAAAAATTGTAAAATAAAACCTAGTTATTTAACATGTTGTTTGTGGTTTAAATATTTCCATTTACTTTATTTTTTTTTTCAAAGTGTATACTTAAATTTTATTCTTCACAACGATATAAATTATATTATTTATGTGAAATAATTATTATAAAGTTCAACAAATATAAATTGTACAGATAAATGCTACAAATATAAAAAAAATTAATAAAATTATGTTAATACATTGTTGTTAATATATTATAGTAACATTAAAAGTATTATGTCAAAAAATTGCTTTTAAAGATGAATGAATGCTTTTTTTTTTAATGCTTATTAATTTAAAACTGGACACACAATAAATGTGGTGATAAAATAATAGTGGGAACGGCCGTAAACTTTAATACCAAAAATTACAGGAATAAATACTGTAAAGCGTTTAAAAACGATTCTGTATTGCCATAATAAAAAGATAACCCAAGTCAGTGCTTTAAACTGATTGCTATATGCAATGGTTGATTGAAAGTAAATTAAAGTACACCTGGGTATCTTTTCTACAAAAAAAAAAAAAATTATTTTTTAATTAAATATTTACTTTACGAATTTACAACAGGAACTCAAACGGGCCTTAAGACAATGCTGCCAATTTTTCATTAAATCTTTCTTTATATTCGCATTGTGTCGTTAAAAATAAGGAAATAACCTACCATTTTTTTATTGTTAAGTATCTAATGCTGTGCTATTTTTATTTTAAGCTTCGAGTTAATCAACTTAAATAACGTTAGATAGATTACTGACGTATATATTTATATACGTGTATTACATAAAAATACTATACAGTGAGAAATAATTTTTACCCATATTTTTACATAACGTAAATATTTAAGTGCAATACTATATCTATTAATATATTCCCGTTGTGTTAATGCATATATTCAATCATTAAATCACCGAATAGTGCTATAATTATTTGGCACGTTCATATCGTACAGATAACATAAAATGTATTATAATGGGACACCGATATTATTGACTGGCGGTCTTAAAGTATACATTCGCAGTTATTAGCTCATGTGATTTAAAATAGATGATACTAAAATCGAATTCGTAATCTTAAGCCAATTGAGCACTAATATGCCACGTACTATTAAAAAATATTTTACGTAGACGAAACCACTATTAGTATGTATTAACTCAAAAGTATGCGAATTACCGTTACGAAGAGCGCGGGGTGAGTAATCATTTGCACAGGCATGAAAAGTACAGACTCGTGGCATACACATGGAAAATTACATGAGCATTTTGAATAATATTCCATACATTCGTGGACAACTCGGTGGTCATTCATTAATTTTTTTCTCTGGCGAACGGAGTAAACAACCTTCTACCGAGTTAATATACAGATAGTTTCACCAGTTAGTCGGTTGGCCGTTTAACTTGTTGTAGTAAAAAAATAAAACTGCAGTTTTCGTGATAGTCAAAAATAGATAAAGATGTTATTTTTTGAAAAAATTATGGACTTTGGTTCGTGAAAACCAATGATATTGTTAAAAAATATTAAACGTGATAAAATCAGTAACATAAAATTATAAATTATGACTATTCTTTAAACGATAATCCTGCGTTGTCTATCCGAAAACGGTTTTAGATAATGAATTGTATTAACAAGCATTCTATTAATTTTACGTGAAGGTGATTTTTTCACCTAAGTTTTGAACTTTTTTTAGTAGTTTCCAAAAAACTCAGACCCGTTGAAGCATCATGAAAATTGTATCGTATTTAAAATTCACTAAATAGCTATTATTAATCAATTATCTTAGTTCATATAATACTTATTATTTTTTTAATAGTTATAATAACACGTTTAATCAAAAATGTACCTAACAACCTATTTATTATAAATATTTTGAAATAAAAATATTCTACGAACATATGATACAAAATTACGTGTAGTAACAGGTAGTGGCGTGGTGAAGGGGTTTTTATGACACTTAGGCGTCATGATAAAAATGTTATGGGTGGGTTGGTTGGAGGTGGGTGGTTGAATTTAGATGTGGATGAAAAGATTTTGTATAAATATTAAATACACACATTGACAACTTGGCCGATCCCAAATAGTTGGGAACAAGGCGAAGAAGAAAAATAAGAAAGAAGACAGAAAACTTATATGTTAAAACATATCACCAATATACACGATAGTCGATAAAAATATAACACGACAAGATAAGATCAACATTCTGCACTTTCACATTTGTAGTAGGGAAAAAGTTGTTGCTACATTTATAATTAAATTGCTGATAATTCCACAACAATACTATTATTATATTGTTTTATATATCTATGGGATCCTATAACTCATGGGTTCTCAACCTTTTGAGGTCCACGCCCCCTTTCAAACTATTTTATATGTTCACGCCTCCCCCCTCACTACTATAATATTGATATATGCATAACATTTATATGTCAACTATACTTTAATGTTGGTTATTGGACTAATATGAATACAACTTCAATGACGTTTTTTTAATATCAAATTAATTTATTTGCACAAAAAAAATATTATTATTATTTAAAATTAATATTAACTATTATTAAAAATAAAATTAATGAGAGGGTTGGCCCTGTTTATTTTTAATCAATTTTTTTATATTCGGCGACATCTGTAATAATGCGCATCTCAAATCACTCTCCACGTCCAATCGTGCTCGATATTTCGATTTTATATAAGCAAGCGCCGAAAAGCCAGACTCGCAGAGGTAGGTGGAAGAAAACTGAACCAATAACTTCGCAGCTTCATTGGCAACTTCCGGATGTATAGAGAGATAACACAGCCAAAAATCTTCTTATCAGTCTTATTTTTAAAGTCTTCTTTTGCTTGTGAATCATTCTTAAGGTCGATGGTTTGCTCTTGAAGATAATCTGGAAGTATGTCCACATCAATTTTGAATGGATCTAATACTAATTTAAATTGCCAGTTCTCTGTAGAAATATTAGGAAAATACTTTGATAGTTGGTCTTTTAAAGATACCAGATGTGCTGAAATCAATTCCTTAAACTCATTCTCGATATTTAATATGTGATTTTTGGTATCATCAAGAAGTTCATTAAGCCGTGGAAAAGATGAGAAATTAGGTTTGGTCGCACAAAGACGGCGTTGCCACAATGATATTTTTTCTAAAAAAGCTTGAATTGTATCGTACGACTTCAGAATATTTGTATGTCCTTGAAGTTTTAAATTTAGAACATTCAGGAATCCAAAAAAGTCTGCTAAATATGCTATATAAAAAATACATTTTTCATCTGTAAACTTGTTGTATAGATCTAATTTCCCAGCACTCATTAAAAATATTTCAATCTCTGACTTTAAACTGTACATTCTATCAAGCATATTACCTTTAGACAGCCAACGAACTTCTGTGTGATAAATAAGGGTTTGATGGTCACTTTGCAACTCATTACACAGAACATTAAAAATTCTAGTATTTAAAGCACTAGATTTTACACAGTTGACAATTTTTATTGCCAAATTCAAAACTGAGTTTAGTGATTCAGGTAAAGTCTTGCAAGCTAAAGCCTGTCTATGAATGATGCAGTGTGAACCAATTATGTTAGGGTTTTTTTCCTTGACTAGTTGAATAAAACCATTTTTACAGCCAGTCATAGCTTGTGCTCCGTCAGTGCATATACCAATTACTTTCTCCCAAGGAAGACTGTTAGAAATTAAAAAATCAGAAAGAACAGAAAATACATCAACCGCCTTTGTTGTTGTTTTAAGAGTTTGAGAGAATAATATTTCTTCCTTGAATTTTTTATCATCAATAAATTTACAATAAAACAGTAATTGAGAATTCTGCGAAATGTCCGTTGTTTCGTCACACTGAAGTGAAAAGAACGGAGACTTATTTAATTTTTCTATTATTTGATTCTTCAAATCGTGAGCCATTTCATCGATTCTGCGTTTTATTGTATCGTTAGACAGAGAAATTTTTGCAACTATAGCATAACTTTCTTCATTCAATATAGTTTTACAAGCAGTAAGTAAACAAGGTCTTACAAGAGACTCATCAATAGTGTGTGGTTTCTTGTATTTAGCTATCAACAAGGCAATCTCGCAAGAAGCTTCCATAAGCTTTTCATTTTCCCTTGCAAAATGACCAGTTGAATCAAGTTTCATTCGTTTTACCGAGTTTATTTTAGCATGAAAAAAATCGATCGGTTTGTCTTTTAAACTCGGATGATTAGTGATTAAATGACGTTCCAATCGTCCAGGTCGCATTGCATCATTACTCAAAACTATGTGACAAATCACGCACTGAGGTAAATGACTTCCATTTTTCTCAGTTACACCAAATCCGTATTTAATATAATCGTCATTATACAATCTTTTTTTTGATTTTGACATTTTTAGTTATGATATTATATCAAATCACCACCAGTAATAATATTAAAAACAAAATTATAAACTGAAACAAGTACGTACGGCACGAAAGCGACGACACAACTAAATACTAACAATACAAAATTATAGAAATTATCTCAAACGTTGTACAAGACTATTAGAGTAATCGTAATATTTATTTACGGGTCACCAAAACTTGTTCTTATCGCGTCGAGTGGCGGTTTTTCGCCGAAACAATGCTTATATTAATACCGTAATTGTTATACGATAAAATCGTAATAATCGCTTGGTGTATAATGTATCTACTGATCGACCGCGGAGGCAACCAACACACCGGCAAGGCACGGCGTAGAAAACGGCAACGTTTTCATTTTTCGTGTTTTTTTTCAACATTTTCACGCCCCCCCCCCCCTGAAATTTTGTCACGCCTCCCTAGGGTGGTGCGTTCCCAGGTTGAGAACCCAGGCTATAACTGATTATCATCATTGATGACAAATATTTTGACCTTTGGTCCGGTTAGACAGCGGCACGCGGCGGTTGACACAATGAATTTTGATGAATTTTATTCTATTATTGACAAAATTCATTATCAACATCTATTAAAAATGTACAATATAGGTACCTTATTTGACTCATTATAAATTTATAGATTTTGACAATGTTGAAATAAGTGATGACAACAAATTGGATAAATCTTCTTCGATTAAAAATAATTCTACCATGAATAAATTTGTGGATTCAATAACTATTGAAGAACAGGTAGGTTATACTATTGTATATTCATAGGTTTTATATAGGTACAGAGTTTTTTAATTATTTTAATATTGTTATTTATTATAAATATCTTTGAACACTTTCATTCATTTAACAAAAAAGACATTGGAATTTTGTAGATGTAAAAAAAGGTTATACTTTTTGTTATTAACAGTATTAATTGTTGGTTAATTATAAATATATTATGTGTTTTTGTTACCTAATTTTATACAAAACTAATACAATCTTTAATTTTTAATGTCTTATTAACTTTAATCCTTAATAGTATTTATATAATATAATATATATATATTTAAAAATTAAATAAAATATCATTTAATTAATAAATTTATTTTTTCTAGGATAAACTAGAAGAATTATATGCAAGGGTTTTGTATAGTTCAGGAACACCTCTGGACTTTGCTGAAGATTCTTATTGGAGACAGTTTTTTGTAAGAATTTGTCCAGCATTTAAAATACCTTCGAGGCACATAATATCAAATAAGTTATTAGACTCTGAGTATGCTAGAGTAAATGCTGATGTACATCTCAAAATAATAATCTCTAAGAACTTGTCATTACAATGTGATGGTTAGAGTAATATAAGGTATATATACTTAAAATTTAAAATAATATTATACATTTTTTATTATGATGTTTTATTTTTTTTAATCTCAGGAATGAGGCCATTATGAATTTTATAATTTGTACTCCTTCTCCAGTTTGTTATAAATCAATTGCTACAGCAGAAGAAAAACATACAAGTGATTATAACTATATTTTAGCAGATTGAATCAATAATGAACGAAATTGGAATAAAAAAATTTATTGCAGTTATCACTGATAATGCATCTGCCATATTAAAAGCTACAAAAATATTAACAACTAAATATCTACATATTTCCTCATATGGTCGTGCAGCCCATGTATTGAATTTATTGATTGGCGATATTCTTAAAGTAAATTCCATATCATTGGTAAAAAGAGAAGCTAATAATATTGTTAAATAGATTATTAGGTCTCATTATGTACTAGCAAAGTTCACAAAACTACAAAAGAAAAAAAGTGTAACTAATATATCTTTGAAACTTCCTGGAAAAACTCGTTAGGGTAGTATTTTATATTATTTTAGAAGTTTAATGGCCAACAAATTTACTTTAAAAGTATTAACAGTCACATAAGTTATAGAAAATTATCTTACTCTATGTGTATTGGATTCCATTTTAAATGAAGATTCATTTTGGTTAAAAATTGGTTCATTTATATCAATATTTGAAGTAATTGTCAAATGGATTACTTTATTAGAAGGAGATGAGTCAAAAATAAGTTTAGTAGTGGAAGCTTTCTATGAAATAGAACTTAATTGGCAAACGTTTTTAAATTCAGATATAATTACTATAGAAGAAAAAGATCAATTAAATGCTGATCTAAAAAAAAGAAAACAATGTGTATTAAAACCTATTCATTTTACGACTAATATTCTAGATCCAGCTTATAATGGTGTTTATCTTTCAAACAACGAACAAGTCTTAGGAACTGAATATATTGATCAAAAGTCAACAGATATATGTCCTAACAACTCAGTAGAAATTATGGCACAACTTGCAGAATATAGGTGTAAAGAAGAATTTTTTTCCAACTCTTATGTTTTTAAATCTGTTGATAAACTTTTGCCTACTGTTAGGTGGAAAGTTACATGTTTTTGTTTGAATTTGTCAGCTATTGCTCTGGCAATATTAGAAATGCCCTCAACTACTGCAGCTACTGAACGAAGCTTTAGTACTCAAGGTTTTATTCACTCTTCCAAATGAAACAGATTGACCACAGAAAGAGCAGCAAAGTTAACATTTATTTCGCATAATTTGAAAATTATGAAATGAAAAGAATATAACAAATGTTCTAGTCAAATAAATAATGTTAATAGCCATAGTCCTAACCATGAGAATACATTAAACAATGGATATGGATACCAGCAAAATATTACTCATGTAAGCAAAAGTGATACAGATGAAGAGGATAGAGTTGATACAGATACAACTTCGTCTCCAAGATTTAACTGCTTAGCGTTAAATGACGAATCAGATAGTTTTAATTTCAGTATAAATGGTGATGATATTAGTCAGTGCAATAATTATAATATTTATTCTAATGAAAGTCTATTGAGTATTCTGAATATTGCCAGTACTAGTAAAAGCAAAAACTTTTCTAAAACCCCATTACAACCAGAATCCAATAATTTGTACATATCTACACCAAAAACCCAATATCAAAAAAATCGAAATTTAATAGTTTAATTATTTTGTCTGATGATGAAGAATTTCTGTAAACATTACCAATTTAATTAACTATTGTTATTATTAATATTATAATTAATTATATATTTTTTTCTTATGTATATAATTCATATAATTTCATAATTATAAAAACGACATTGCATAATTTAATGAGTTGTTATATTTTAATTTTTTTTTTTTCGTTTTACTATAAAAATGTATTGAAATAAATATTCTATTTGTTACTTGTTAATTGCACCAAGAATTATAACATTTATTTTCTTTATATTATACAAAACATAATAATTTAAATAATGTTTATGATGTGTACTGTGGTTAAGTTTAATTAATGAACTATTAAAGAAAAAGAAAATTACCCAATATTCTCTATCTTAGAGAATATTCTCTCAAAAGATAATTACAGTAATTTTACATTACTATTCATGGGTCGTTTTTTTTTTTTTTTTGTTCTCAATTGCCTATATGGGAATTTAACTGTCTATCCTCAGTTACTTATTTTTGCTCTATATAGATGCTACACAGTTATTATTTATTTGCTCGTTGTATTATATATTCTACGTATCTTTTATTTTATCGTATAACTGTTGTGTTGTGTTTAAAAAATGAACGCTTGTGACTTTTGTGATCGAAAGCGTTTTAACAAAAATGATACCAATTGAAAGAGACACACAGATGCTTATAAAAAAAAAAAAGTAGTATCAAAAAAAAAAAACAAAAATTGGATAGATTTTTTACAAAAATACCAAAAAGTTCAAACAGTAATTATTGTTATTTAAATATATAACACTAAATCAGATTTTTTTTTCTTTTAACTGTTTATGTTTTAAAATTATTTTCATATCAGGTATTCCACAAAATGCTAATGAATAGATGGTTAATAGTGATGAAGAAAAAGATTTTGACTTTGAAGACAACTCAAAAATACCATGTACTATTTTTTATATTGATATTAATCTAATATTGTGAAAAAAATATATGCTTGTTAATAGAGCCATTTTCTAAAATATTAAAAAAAAAGTTAAATTTCTACTTGACTGAAATAATGGGTACGAGAAAATATATATTTTTTAATTACCAAACTAATTGAGTAATACATTGATTTCATAGGCTAATCTATGAGAACTCATCACAGAATGTGCCCTTACCTAAAATGAACCCGCTATAATTCAAAAAGACTTTATTTATAAGATGTACATATGTTTCCCATTTTAAACAACAATATTTATAATTTATATATTGGTTAAATTCTATTTTTATATTATTTTAGTTCCAATATTAGAGATTGATTTGTTAGCCAAGTCAAATGCTAATCAAAGTCAATTTGTTGTATAAATAGAACCTTTATCAACTCTACCAAAAACTGTACGCCAAGAAACAAGTAATTTATATTTTTATTTTGACTAATTACTTATAAGCATAACATAATATTTAAGATCAGATATGCCAGGTAATTTTTTTAAGACAGTAGAAAATGTATAAAATCCTAATTATGTTAATGTCCGACACGATACGTAAGCAACTATCTATTTTATTTATTTTACAAGAAGTTTTTTTTTTTTTTTGTGGACCATTTAAGTAATAATTTATGTATTAATTATTAAGTCCCGATATCAGAGGTGGATTTTGTTACTGAGTCAATTGCTAATGGATCTGTAGTAGATTTATCAACTTCGCTAATGCCTGAATATCCAGAAACAAGTAATTTAAATTTTTATTTTTATTAATAAGTGATATAACAATAATGCCATGTAGTTTTGTTTTAAACGTGGCTAATGTAAGTAGAATTTCTTTTTTTTAAGACACATTACACAACACACATTATAAATATAGAATAAAAGAATAATGTAATAATTGTACATAGTAAAATTGTACTAAGTAGCTACTTTTAGGTTATACTTTTAACCAGTGGTGCACACAGGATTTTTTTTCGGGGGGGGGGGGGATCAAGATAAAAATATAACACATTTTACAATTAACAAAATTATGCAAATCCTTAATATATTTTGACTTAAAAAATAGCACTGATAATAGAATAGGCTATTCTATAATCAATGATACTAGGTATTCAATACTAGCTCTTCAAATTTCAAACTTGAAAATTTGTAAATTTTAACCAAGACATCGGAGAAAATTTCGGGGGGGGGAAGGTTACAACCCCTTAACCCCCCTGCGTGCGCCACTGCTTTTAATTAGTTAACATTTTTGTTTATAGAAAATAATATTCATTTGTATGGTTTATTTAATTTTGTAATTCTTTCAACTGGGCTATGTTTATATTTTTATTAAATCATCAATTTACTTTTTTTAAATACATGTTCAGGTCATAATGAGTTAAATTTAACAGCTAAAATTGTTCCTAATGATCCAGCCTACATACCAGATAATATAACATACTCTCAGCTATTGTTATTTACCCAGTTGGGTCCTTGTCAACCATTGTCTTCAAAGTTAATTGATAAAAAATACCCAGTAAGCATTAACACAAAAACTGAAAAGATGAAGTCTTTTCATGATGTCTACTATTACAAACAGTTTAAGGATCAACCTCCATATAAAAGATCATGGTTGTCATATTCTCCTGCTCTCAATAAAGTATTTTGTATGACTTGCAAAATATTTGGCTTATCCAAAGCAAAAAGATTGTTAATGGTTTCCCAAGGTTAAGTGAATGGTCCAATATCAAAAGAAATATTGAAAAACATGAATTGTTACCAGAAAATTTACAGTCTGAAATGAGTAAAGCACTTTATATCAATTATCATAAAATTGATTTAAAAATGGTACATGCAACTAATAAACAAGTAGTTAAAAAACGTGAAATTGTAAAGCTTGTCATTGATGTATTATTGTATACTGCTTGACAAAACATTGTTCTTCGAGGCCATAATGAGCACAAATTATCAAATAATCGAAGCAATTTTCTTGAGCTTATAAATTTAATGGGAAAATATTATCCAGTATTAAATTTACGCCTTGAAAAAATAAAAAATGTTTCAAAAAATCGGTTATCTTTTTTATCGAATGTAAACTAAAACAAGTTATTAGATATTATGAAGCAGTATGTTTGCTCAATAATATTAGAAGGAGATAAGCAATCTAAAATGTTTTCTATAATTATTGACACTAATACTGATTTGTCGAGTCTAGAACAAGTAGTATTTGTGTTGAGGTATGTCTATATGGGAAAAATCAAGAAAAGATTAATTGCTTTGGAAACTGCCAATGATAATTTAGGTAGAGGGATTTTTAATGTATTTAAAAAAATAATGGAACAATATAACATTAATTGGAAAGAATATTTGTACGCACAATTTTACGATGGTGCTGCTTCAATACAGGGACAATATAAAGGATTAAAAACATTAATTCAAAATGAAAATGAGAAAGCTTTATATGTTTGGTGTATTGCTCATAGAGTTAATTTAGTAATTGTAGACACTGTCGATTGTAGTACAAATACTAAAAATGTCTTTGGTGATCTTCAATCATTAATTAATTTTACGAGAACAAGAAAAAGAACTGCTAAATTTATAAAATCACAAAAGCTTCTTCAATCTCCTGAGCGTGTAAGATCAATGAAAAGTTTTTCAGACACAAGGTGGACATCACATGGTCGTGTTATTGGTGTAAATTCTAAATTTGATACTTACTGGATTCACTTTACAAACTATCAAACTCTGAAGATAGAATCACATTTGCTGGAACTAAAAACTTTTTAAAAATAATAACCTCATTTGATTTTATTTTAAATATGATTTTTATGAAAAATATATGTTTGGTATTACTACACCTCTTTCAAATTATCTCCAATCAAAATCCTTAGACTTTATATAAGCTATAAATTTAATGGAAACATGCATAAAACAATTAACTCAGAAAAAGAGTGATGTTGAATACGAAAAATTACTAAGCGAAGCAAAGCAATTTTCTGAAAATAATACTCTTTATTATTCAAATTTTAAAGAGATTAGAAGAAGAAGTAAAAAGAAGATGCATGGTGAAAACAGTGTTGATGAAGTATTATCTTCTTCGAAAAATAAGTATAAATGTGACACTTATTTTAAAGTATTGGATGAAATCATTACTTCTATCCATACAAGATTTAATGATTCTCACGAAATAATGAAAGATTTAGCCTTATTATCTCCAGAAAGAATAGCATTTTATAGTAATAAAAATAAAACACTACCAAGTGATTCTTTTAATAAATTAGGAACATGGATACAAAACCTTAATATAGAACAATTTAAAAATGAATACAAAACTTTTGCTAAATGTTTTAATGAGTTAATTTCCAGTTTTAATTTACCATCTGTAATGAACTGAATACGTCGAGTTTTATCATTACAAAATAAGTTTATTTATAAGCATAATTGTTTTACAAGAATGTATAAAGATATATGTATAAATACATAATAAAATATAACATAACATTTAACATAACATAAGATTTAACAAAATATAAAATTTAACATAATAAGTAATATTTAATATGTTTATAATTTACGGCTCTGTAGCATTTTGAAGTAAAACGATAATTTAAATTATTAAATGTTGCGGCGTAAAAGGGGACACGAGTGTATTACGGAGCCCTATAACAATGAAAAATAAAATAGTCAAAGGTGTGGGGTATTACGGCCACACCGGACTATTTACTTACTCACGCAGTTTTAAATTAACAAAGAAAATGATTTACGCGCCGAAATGTCAATGAAAACTCAGATTATTTTAGTGGGGAACGCTGACAACGGTGGGGAGATACTTTTAGGCCAGGCAGTCCGACAGATGGGGTTTTATGGCCGTACCCAGGATTCTGAACCTTTAATAATATCTCACAACCGATATTCGGTCAGAATGATGAAACGAATTGGTCTGTCAATCTCATATATATGTGTATTTGGTGTTTATTGATTTGATTTCCAGAGTGAGTAAAAGGTACATATTTCATTTAATAAGTTTTTGGTAGATTAATGTATATTGCTTTTGGAGATATTAATTTATTGTGCACTGTAGGCGTTTCTGAATTTTACTATTTATTTACTGTTAAAGAAAGTTGAAAGTTTATTAATTGTATTAAGAATTTTATGTTTTTTAATATTACATCGCGCCAGCGCTATCTACCGTCGTCGCAGTGTGGGATCGACGGGTCGATGCGTGACGTCATGAGATACCGGTGGCGCGGCATAGCGGATGGTAGTAGGTGTGTGTGATCGTTACACATCACAACTGCATGCAGAAATGAATGATATAAAAATATTAAAATAAGCCATTAAAGCATTAATATCTGTCAATGACATAGTGTTTATTTTTTCTTATAAATAGGTAGGTACATTTAAATTAGTAAATTGTCATTTATGGCAAATCAAAAGTAAATTATAACATGAAAGAGGAAAACTTCTCTTAGAATTTGTTAATACTAAGTTTGAGTTTGTAAAATATCAGTAGGTAGGTGATTAATCTTTAATAGATTTTAGTGTTTCTTCAATTATTTATGTTTTCGAAAAATTTCAAGGTTAGAGCTTGAGAAAGAGGTGGGTGGGTAGATACTGAACTATATGTTGTGCATCATGGCTTATAAATGTTCACTAAACCACTGGTAACAGGTATTAATAGAAAATAATAACCTGATAATGGCCACTTAGTTATGTATCCGTAACCTACGTACATGGGTTTGTTTAATTTAGGAAACTTCATTGCACTTCTTATCCATACATAATTCGGTGTTCAGATTTTATCATGTTCAAAAATTAATCATCGCATGAGCTCATTGTGCATTTGTCTTTAAACTCTTCAGCCAAATTTGATTGTCTGCGTCGACTTTCCAAACAATTACAAACCTAGTCATGTTGAATATACACGCAATAACGTGCATATTAAATTTCACCCTTTCAAACCACGCCCGTTAAGACCATTTATCGCGTTTCTTGAAAATTTCTAATTCACCGTATACTAGTCTTCAAGACGAACAAGCGACCTGAATGAACAACTACTGCACGAAATTATTAAAAAAAATTAAAAATATAATATATATTAGTTTGTGATAAAATTTATTTATTTTTAACTGCAATATAATTATAATCTTCTAAACAATAATTTGATTAAAATAATAACAAAAAATAAGTATAAATACATTTTCATAGTTCTAAATTATGTAAATATTACAGTTTCAAATACATTTTTATAATTTTCCGGTTGAAAGTAACAGCGAACAATGGTTGTAAAATATTTACTCAAAAAATATATAAATATTTTATCTAACATTTTTATCGTAAATGAAATTTCAGGCATATTTATAGGTTAGGGTTAAAATCATAATTTATAAAGATTCAGAAAGACTTCAAGCAATTTCTAAATGATTGTGTATTCGTGAAGGCACCTATTAAATTTTCTGTACGTAATGAAAATAAATTAACACTTATAAATAAATAATAAATTTTGAAAGTAATATTCAATAATTATATTCAACTATAAAATAAAGAGATCATATCAAATTGACAGCATTATTAACTATAAATATATAATATAAAAGATATTTTAATAAGAAAATACATTTTTTATACTGAATATTAAATTTATTTTTCCTCTTTTATAGTTATAATAAAAATAAAAAAATATACCATATTGAATATCAGTATGTACACCTGTCACCTATAATATAATATCGTAATTTATTATGTGGACAGTTTTATTCAAAAGTAATATATTGTAATAAACTTTATTTTAGTTGGTTAATGTAAACGCCGAGTTTTGAACTGAAAATATTTAAAGAATAATTTTTACTTAAAGTTTAAAAATAAACATCATAATTATTATAAGTTTTTCTCATAAGAACTACATAGTTATAACGTTTCGGGTAAATCAATAATTAGCTTTATAGATCAACATTTCTAGTATCACGCTTTTATAAACTATAAACAAAAAAATATCATAATTATAAGATACTAAAAAAAAAATCAAAATGTAAAAATAAAAAAAATGTATTTGTATTTCAGTTTATTCGCTACCACCATGACAATAATACGATAATTTCCATTGTGTCTTTAATAACGTACCACTCGCTTTTTGTGCGTTTTTCGTTCGCGTACCTTAATTGTAGAAAGTATTCCCAATCATTATAAAGCGTGCCATTTGCACTTGCACTTGTCCATGTATTAATGTCGCTGTAATAGTTTTTACTAATAATTAATTCATTCAAAAATATAATAAAAAATATTTTTATTTATTTTTATCAGTATCAAATATATTAGAGATTATTAAATATTTAGTTGAACAATTATTTTGATTTAAAATTATAGCAATTATAATATCTTGGATTTACTTCGTATTGGGTGACTGATAACTATCCGAGGTACCTATAAAAGCCATATATTTATATTGTTTAATAGATAATAATAATTCACAGTGATATTAATAATTATTAGAATTAAAATCCATAAATACTTATTCGTATGTTATTTGTTAATATGTTAATTTTAAATCACACAAATGTTAATCAATTAAGTATGAAAAAACACCATTAAATAATCGGTTAATTCAAATAATATATTATTATATTATCAATAAAAACTTAAAGTCTATAATATCAAAAAAAAAAAAAAACCAAAGAAATGCTCTCAAACTTCCTTGTTCGTTAATTACTTACTCCTCATAGTTAGCGTAGGCATAAACTGATATATTAAAAATATATAGGTACATTAAAAATAACCAATAATTATGAACAATAAGTTTTTCAGGTTATGAGAAAAAATCGATAGTGTAGTTTTAACAGACTTTTTAATGAGAAATGATGCATGATTTTTTCAGGCCTTGATCATGCCTATAAATACACGCATGTTATACGTGTATTTGTATTTGGTTAAGTTTGTATAACTTACTTAAATATGCACTGCGAACTGTTTCGTTTAGTTTACGTTCGCATTCTGATCGTAAATTATTTTGAAATTCTGCAGTAATTCCTGTAGGACTTTCCGTAGTCATTTTGAAATTGAAACCAAACCGCTTTTCGTACATCAATTACTCTACTCGGTATACATTAGCTGAAAAAAAAATACAATAAGAACGTTATATAAATTATATTCTATGAATATTGACTATGTTGTGGTAAAAATGCTGCAAATGTGTTGATTAAAGTTCTCATGGCATTAATGAATAAATTAGTTTTACAAATTATTATAAATGTTGTATTTGATTAAAAAAAAAAAAAAAAAATTGGAGGAAAATATAATTTGAACCAAAAAATATTGAAGATTTAAAAATCTAAACACCATTATCTTTAATATTATTATTAGTTTTTCAAATTGTAATTTATTATCTTACGCAAGAACGAAGAAATGAGAAATCTCAATCTTATCAACAGCATTGTTTCCAGATACGAACAACGAAAATTATTTTCTATATTTATAAAATGATTTATGTTTCTTTTAACATATTGTAACAGGGAACATCGAAAATCTCTTACAATTTTTTTTAAAAAATATGGAGTTATTTATTCTATACGATTCTAGATAAATATTGGATATAAAACATTTTTTTTTTTTTTTGTGAAAATCCACATTTTTTTGAAAATAAACTAAACTTTTATTTAAATATTAATCAAATATTTTTTTCAAATTTTTACGGTCTAAGATTTTTCATCATTAAATCTACACAGAAGGTCCTTACAAAACAATTTGTGTTTACTTAAATGTTCAATTAAATTTCACAAGAAAAGAATAATAAACATGATAAACTTAATGCTGTATAAAACAAATTGGCTTATATTTGACTTTTCTCTAATGTGAGCAGTATATTAATTTTAATAATAAAAAAATTTAAAAAATTTTCATTACGATCTACTTATTTACCAATAAATATCCACGAGTAACATTTTCCGAAGGTTTTCTGACTATATTGTCTATCGATTTATAGTTGTATAGAGCGGAAAGACCGTCAACATAGTTTATACTATGGGTTACCAAGTATTCACCACACCTAAAATACATATTATCCATCGTATAGCTTTAACTGGCTTAGTCTTTCTGTCCTATACTAAATAAACGATTGTCACATAGGAATTACTATACTACTTTACATATTATCAGACTATTATTTATATTATAATTATTTTTAAGTTTACTTCACGTTTTTAGGTATATTTTGTTGTTAACAAAGCAATTCGCTTTATATTAGTATATAATTTATTTTTGATAATGTATGTTTATTGTTCCCTGGAAGCTTAAGTCCATATTTAAATAAATACTTATTGTTAGTTTAATTAGTAGACAAAATTTATTTAAAGGTACGTTAAAATAGTCTTAAATTACAATATACTTACTAACAGTTATATAAGTATATATATATAAACCTTAAACAACAAATAATTAATTCATTCTTAATTATTTGGACTATTTAAAAGCATACACTTCGTTTTTAACTTTAAATCGTATGATAAAATAGTTGAATATTATTTATAAGATATGATTAGAGATCATCTTATTTTTTAATAACGATCCATCATTATTAAAAATATCACTGTAAGTCATACTTAAATTATTACGGCATATCTATGATTGTATGTGTATATGTATTTTAAAACTAAAAATAAATATCTAATGTTGAACCACTGCATGCTTATCTAATAATTTAGTCGAGACTTATACTGGAATATAGTGATCCTTCTTTTATGTAAAAAAAACCTCTATAACCGCTAAGACCTATTTTATTTATTTTATTTTAAATTCAATTGAAATTATGGAAAACTCCATAGTGTTACGCACATATATTTTTATTTTTGTACAATCAATGATGAAAACATGTTATTTACATATTACAAGCTTTTTCAATAATACACGAAACACATGCATATTTACTAAGTTTACATTTTTATTCTAAAGATAAACCTCAAGAAACTGTGAATCATGAAAGAGCAGTGTAATTCCTAAAAATGTATTATTTATATTTGCATATTTTAGTAGTACATAAGATATATTATATATATATATAAACAAGCTCTACCAAAAAATACTTATCGATTTAATAATACTAAATGTATTATTTGAAATAAAAAATAACATAAAATATTAATTTCGCAACTTTTAAAGTTTGTAAATTGTACGCTACTTAATATATTAATTTATGCACATGATGTCTTATAAGCACTAAAATTATTGACTTTACTTATAAATTTATTTGAACTATAAAATAGAAATATTATATACTGTAATTAATATTTTATTTTTAAATAACAACTAACATGATTTTGAATGCATATTCATTTGTCTCCTGAACTTTTTTGTTGGTAATATTAAATTTGAATGTTGTACGTACAAAATTAAATTACATTTACATTTAAATTTATTTTTTTACATTTCAATTTTTAATTCTTCGAAATTCTGCAAGGGTCCTACCTGTTTTGTGTTAAAATTAACTTTTCCAAATATACTTTTATTGTCGAAGCTTTTTATCAAAATAATTTTTCATCATGAATTATAAAATGTGATTCAAGTTTAATTAATAAACATAATCCTCACAAAACTAAAATGGTAATAAAATATAGTAGTTAATTTTTAGTAATTCTTAAAATCATTATAAAATCATTATAAAAATCTGTAAAATCATTGTCCAATTAATTAACCCTCAGGATCTAAAATCATAAAATACCCATTGAATTTTATGAAAAATGTGTATCTAGTTATAGGAAATTCTCATTGTTATTTTTGTACATTGTATAAACATGCTAATATGACGTTACGATTTCGGAAAAATTATTTGGTTAATTGATTATTTATACTATCAATACTATAAAATGGAAAAAGTAAATTTAACTTTTAACTTAAATGATTAATTTACATATGATTACACACTGATAACACACCATAATTATGAAAGTATACTATATATTAAGTTCTAAATACATTTTTTCGTATTCTGATAAAGCATTATTTATATTTTGTAAAATTGACTTGGGATTGTGAAACAAAATATTTTAAAAATTTTTCAAGTTTGATAGCATGAAAAAATTATCGTTTGTTTGTTACAACATGAAATTTACAAGAATATTTTTAATCGAATGATTCAATGTGAAGAGATTTTAACACGGGGTATTTAAATGTTCTTTGTGTAAAAATTCTGACTAAAATTAATCTATCTTGAAAAAATCCTTTAACGTCATGGGAATCGTTTTATTTCTTCACATTTAAAAATTCTATATAATATCGTATATAAATATATTAGAGTGGCCCTTATTTATGAACTTTCGAATTTTTAATTTCTCAGTCACCCAATTTATTCATTATCATACGAAAAATATGTGGGTTAAATTTTGTAATGTTTAATAACCCCTTTCAGGTGCCGTAAGAGGGTTAAATATTGATAAATAAGGTTGTTTTAGGGTTATTCTGATTTAATTCATTATATATTACATTTAACATAAAATTGTATAGATTCAGGTACTCTCTATAAAAAACGTTCAGACAAAATTAATCGTAAATCAATTATTTTCTATAAAATCTGTCGATATATGTCCTTATCATTTTTTCAAACTCTGTTATAATACGAGTAGGTACCTATATCTCTATTACGAGAGTATAACAAACCTGAACATTAAATTATATCTTTATCTGTTTGATATTGTTTTGGGTATTTCTACACAGTAAATAATCTTGTTATTTCTCGATTACCAAAATAATATTAAATTCAAATCTAATAGTATTAGTATTTTTTTTTTATCGAGCTTTTCTAATTCAGTTATTACACACTAATGATGGGCATATCCGGATAGTTCGGATTATTCAATTCAATTTTTCTGTTCAATTACTCATTTTTATATTTACATAAATTTAATTGTATTACATAATTTTTGAACGTAAGTATATCATACTTAACATTAAAAACAATTGCCTAAGTATTTATATGGCTTTATTAAAATTTACTAATATATTTTTTTATTTACAAAAATCAAAAGCAATTCATAAAAAAATTCTAAGCGTTTTGAAAAAATGAAAAATGTAAAATGCTGATAAATAGTATAATATTATTTATTATATAATATAATATATTTAAATATTTTATTTGCAAGTTTCATGTGAAATTTTGAAATAACTATTAAATTTGTAGGTAAGGTAATTTTTTTAATATATTTTTTTCTGATATTTCGGATGATAAAGCAAATTCATAAATCCGGATAATCCGGATACTTCGGCAAATCCGGATTTTAATATCCGGGGATCCGAATAATTCAAATATCACACCAATCTCTATTACACACTGTCACTTCGTGCATTATTGTCTATTTATGTACTGTTCAGTGTTCTGTTCATTATTCAATGTTCATAAATCGCGATGCCGTATAGCATTTATGCTTTGAGATATATGTATTTTTCTAGTTACGATATTCGTAGAAGCATGGTTTAAATGCCCTGCTGAAATTGTAGTACCTTAAAATGATAATTTTAAAAAAATTAATTGAATACTCAGATAAAGCTTTTTCTAAAACAGCTACACATAAATTTTGTGGACACTTATGTTCAGTGGCGTATCCAGGGGTTAGGGAAACTGTTACAGAAACAGTCAAATTTTTTTCAAGATTTAAAATTTCAGCCGACTTCATAGATTTCCACCCTGATAGTTGGAAAGAAAGAGAAAACTAGGCATAAAAAAGGAATTAATATTTTAACAGAGTTATCAGTCATAAATGATGTTGCAGAAAGAGGTATTAAGTTTAGTTAATTCAAGAATACAATAGTATACTGACAAAAGACGAAAATCAAAAACAATTTCTATTACAAGTTGTAAATAATTATAAAACAAATTATCCTGATTGCAAAAAAATACATCAATTAGTTCATAATTAATAGATATTTTATTTGAATGTAATGTATCTAATTTTCACATTGTATCATTCCATTGAACCACTACCTATTTATTTTTAATGACATCAATATTCAATATATAGTTGTGTAGGTAAACGATTATTTTTTAAGATTAAATTAACATTTTGTATACTTAAAGATTAATTTCTTAATGTAGAACAATAATTGTAAAATTAGCTTTAGTACATTAGTTTTAAACAATTTTATTTTATTTCATCTTTGAAGATTTGTAAGTATGTTATCATAAAAGCAATCACAGAAAGTATATTGAAAATTTCGATTTTTTTTTTAGAAAAAGGTAATAATTTTTATTTTATTCTAATTTTCACAGAAAATAATAGATTTACGATTAATTTTGTATGAATATTTTTTATAGAGCGTACTTGAATCTAAAATTTAGGTTCTATACAGTTTTATGCTAAATGCAATATATAATAAATTAAATCAGAATAATCCTAAAATTACCTTATTTATCAATATTCAACCTTCTTGCGGCAACTGAAAGGGGTGTCATCACCAAATTTAACCCACATATCTTTTGTATGATAATAAAAAAATTGGGTGGGTGAAAAATCAAAAATATTTAATTTTCCTTACCCCCTATTACTATATAAAAACCACTCTATATTATATGTATATCAGTATAAATCTAATATCCATAGGAATGGAATTGAAATTACTCGTAAAATAAATTTCATTATTGTCACATTTTAGTGAGTTGGACAGTTTTGATGAATAAATATGGTCTGTTTTCCACATCAAATAACTTACGTTGAATAACAATATAATATAACAACTTGGTCGCTCGGTTTTCGTTGTGCCGTAATTTTTTCTCATCGTATCTGATCAATACTTTGTTCGTTGTTCCAAAAATAAGTGTTTTTAATCGAATACCATGTGCGGTGAAAAAGTTTTAAAATAACCATGTTGAACACCGGATACATGACGAAGTGAACGAAACAAAGTATGTAAAAAACTATGAGTACACCTTCTACTTACGGGACGAAAAATATATTATTTAAATTAATTAAATCATTTTAATAATATTATATGTTACTTTTGTCGTCGGATCGCACCCGGGTCATTCGTCGATCCCGTGCGGTATATACATAGTAATCAAGCCTTATCGACCCTTGTACTCGAATGGATTAATTGCCTAATGGTTGGACAGTGAGAGGGTTGGGGGGGACTAGATAATCACTAATTAGTACCGAAGCTTGAGTATAACGGCCATCGTAAATAATAAACGACTTCTGGTCCGATTCACGAATTCGTCCGAAAGAAATCCCATGAGTCCAATTAACTTTGCCGCGTCCGATATCCGATTTCACTTGTAAACGTGTAACAAATATTCGCTACGAATGGGACGTGCCAAAAGAGTGTGACATAATTGCTCTCAGTGATCACATCTGCGGTCTGCGCTCACACGTCTCTCCTTCCCTCCATGGTGCACCGTTGCTTTGACTGTGACCCTTTGTGATATGTTGTCGAAGGTTTTAAGTATCAGCGGTTGCTAAACGTGAACACACGTAAGTCGTCCGTTGAGAATAGGTAATTATTGCGGTGAATGTTCGTGCACACATGGTTGATTCTCGTATTATACATCCGATACGATACGGCTCTCTCCCTTGATACGTGTAACAAATATATAAAAAGGGCTTTAACGTATAAGACGACACGAAAATGCTTATTACGCGTTTCAGTTACCTATCAACCCTTAATTTTAAATTATACGTGGACGAGAACGATGACGTCACGCAAAATCTAAGGAAAGAACTTGAAATAAAAACAATTATTTTCTACGGTTTAATCAACAATATTCAATGCGATGATAATACGTAATATTCACATTCAAGCAAAGGTGGGACATTTGGTTGAATTTTTGGGAGACTATAATAATTCAATGTAAAATAACCCGCAGGGGCTTCGTTTCCATAACCCCTTCACATTCACAAGTATAACTTATTACTATTAAATTATAGATATGTTTAAATTTCATTTAAAAAAAAATACTAAATAACGTATATTTAAAAATAATTAATATTTTATTTTAATGACAAATATCTATTTGTATCAGCAAAGATATTCAAAATATCATCGCTTTTTATATTTTTCGATATATCTTTTTCAATATATAGTATTGAAAGATCGCTAAACCTATTATGAACCAACGATGTCCTTAATCAAGTTTTTATTTTTTTTATTGTACTGAAATTTCTTACGCAAGTAGCCAAACTAACTGGTATTATTAATGCTATTGTAAATAGATTTTTATTATTTCTTATTTTTAAATTTAAAAAAAAACCGAACAGATAATTGAAAACAACGAATAACATTTTTAACAAAGTTTCGATTTTGGGGGCTAAGCCCTCCTTCCCGATGTCCACCTATGCATTCAAGTTGTCAGTTTCTGAAGTAACATACTCATAATGTTCGTGTATCACTTCAGAAATATCATATTATTAAGGTATTAACGAATAAATAAAATTTTTATAAAATTTGATTCTTACGCGATTATTTTGATTAGTTGTAATAAGATATGATTATATATACACGTATAGGACGTGTTACAAAGTTTTGTTTTTCACCATTTGCGTGCGAACGGGATGAGCCGATTGAGTGTGAACTTATTTTCAATAATAATTAGTTTGGTTGATATCTAATAATAATAGTTTTCATTTTTCTAAAAACTATAGTAATCATTTACAATTTAAATTAGAAATTTTCAAAACGTAGATAGTTTGACTTCCTAACTTCTTTACTGCCATTGTTCTGGACTCATGTATATATTGATAAAATAAATTAATAAATCAAAGAAATAAATAGTTTTTATATATAATAGGATAATATTAATGTCCTACATGGACATTAATTGAAATCATTTTGAAAATAAATGTATTAAATATTAAAGTTTTAGAACATTTTTACTATCGTAATATATATCGCAATAACGATTTATTTTACAGTATACCCAACACATTTAGTTTTATCGCAAAGCAAATTTATGCTGAAAATTAAATACCATCGCAGTAGTCAATAAATAAAAATTTTAAATTGTGTTGAGCAGATATTTAAAATAATTTCATACAGATAAGCTCTGAGTAAATTTTCAACCAAAACTGCTCTCAAAATATAGTAAATGATTAATTACTATTGTTTCACGTATGATTTCGTTTATTGTTTATCTTCATTTAATGTGTATATTTTATACTAAATATATACGAACACACGATAATGCATTTAATACACAATTGTTTCCACTTATTCTATACTAACTGTTTTGCATTAAAATCCTTAAATTAATGAAAATTAATTGATTTTTCTACTGAAAAAAGATAATCAAAACCAAAGGATTTTTGTAATTTAAAAATAATCTTGATAAAATATAAACTTAATAGTTTTATCATTCTCACGCAAGCAAATCTTAAGCAAGTCATTTCAGTCATTGAAGATAATCTACCAAATACTCAATTAGGATTTCACCACAATTACTCTATACCAAATTCACCGCTTTGTTGACAACATCTCCTATACATTGGAAAAAAGCTAATATGCACAGGTGCATTTTTTGACGTTGAAAAAGCGTTCGACACAGACTAGAATAGAGGCTTCTGTTTAAGTTAAAAGTCATTCTTCCCCCTATTATTATTTACTTCTATAAATTATACCTTAAAAATAGACACTTTATCATTCGTTTAGGATTTGAAATATCTAAAATATTTCCAATCTGTGCCGGTGTACCGCAAGGTGCAGTCGCAACTCCACTATTATTAAATTTTTTCACATCAAATCAACCTACCACTGCATACACAATTACCAGTGATTTACAGATGACAAGGCACTCTTAGCCCTCCATCTCAATTCCGAAAATGGCATCCAAGTTCATTCAAACCCACATAAATCTCTTATTAACTTGGTTTAAAGAATTTCGGGGAGGGGGTGAAAATCAATGAAATCAAATCAGTTCATTGCACATTCACTCTTCGACAAGCTGTCTACCCTCTAAATCAATCTTAATTCATATCAATTACGCCTACCATCTGCCCAGCATGTAAGATATCTAGGTCTTCTTTTAGATAGTCGACTTATCTGGGCAGCCCATATCCAAACCAAACGTCTTGCTCTAAACAACCAGTCCCAACAACTATGCCTCTTACTAAATTTCAAACATGTTGATCTCCAGAATAAACTCCTCTTGTATAAACTCCTTCTCAAACCAATATGGACCTATGGGATTCAGTTATGGGGAGCTGCCAAACCATCAAAACATCAAACATAAATAAAATTCAAACATTTCAATCAAAATGCCTCCGCAAAATAACTATAGCACCGTACTTTGTTTCAAATGATACCCTTAATAATCTCTCTATTCAACCAGTTAAAAATATCGCTAACATTTTTTACAAACGTTTTCATGTAAATTTAATAAACCATAGCAACCCCCTGATTCCAAGCCTATCCATACCTATATTCTTGGTGATTCCAGGTGTCTAAAACTAACATGGTGTCGTGACCTATATTAAATAATACCATACATACTTGTCTGGAAGTTTCATCAATGGATGGCTTCTTCCTCCAACCCTTCAGACTTTAAAATATAATATAATCTCTATTTTTTTCTTATTTTCTTCTATTATATTTTATTAATTATTTTATGTTCATTGTTCAACACTTGTGCTTATTGTAAAACCTACATTTACAGATTGTACAATAATAAATAAATATAAAAATTAATAAAAATATTTTTATCAAAATGTATATGATCACTTATGAAGTATAATTACAGTATAGTTATCATAAATAAATGTATAAATATTTGATTAAGGTTTTAGAGTTTAGAAACTCTTTTGATTTTTTACTTATTATTTTTTACAATATAGTAAACGTATGGTAGAATCAATCTAAAAGTACTAACATTTCAGTATATTTTAAAAATATTAAACTAAACATTAACAATTACCACTGACGATGTAAATCAATATTTTGAGTGTCAATTATGATTACAAATTTGATATTATAGTTACAATATTAAACTATTAGATAAAATACTCAATACTCAAACAATATAATGAATGAAAATGCTGGAATTATTTTTCGAACGAAATTAGTAGTCAACTGATTTTGAAAACCTATATTCAAATCAATAGGTTAAAAAAATTATTTTCGATTTTAGTATCTCGGTTTGATAAATTTTCCTGCAAATTTAAGGAAATAATTGTAAAATAAGATCTTGAAAATTCGTAGTAACTGCAACGTTCAATCTCGATTTAATGATATGCTGCATAAAACTTTTAATGCATTTTTAGAATGAAAAATAATAGGAAATAAAAAAAAATGAGTGGGGAAGACATAATATTCTCGAATAATAGATAATTCGTAAAGTTTATAAATATAATTAAATATTATTATTTGTTATTAAAATCATGCTCTCTTCTTGTACATAAAATACTAAAAATACACTTAACCATCGGATTGATATCTTATCCATCTCATAAACCAACCCAGTTTGTATTAAGGTTTTATACCAACGGTTGCGTTAGTTTTAAGATAATTTTTGATAACAATATAAAATATTTATCAAAATTACATTTTAAAAAAATAGCATGTTTTTTATGATAATTTGTTTCATGAGAGTAAAAATAATAATTCTTATCTAATTAATGAAATACATTTTATGTATTCTAACTATACTATCGAAATATATTTTTACTTTTTGCAATCAACGAAGTTTTATAAAATATAAATCAGTTTTTAATTTAATCAACAAAACTATTATTGCACTACGCCTGAAAATCATATTAAATAATTTATCAAAATACGTGTACGAGTAGGTACTTAACATTAGTTAAAGCCTATAAAGTGTATTGGGAAAACTGTCTAAAACAGAGCATCTTATGATGTCAAATTACATTTTCTGCCTAAAACAAATTTTATTACATCACTATTTGAAAAATGTTATCATTATAATTGGCATTTTCATTTATTGCGATATTTGAATACCAATGACAATTTTATTTTGGGCAGTTAATGTTTTTCAAATAATTATGTTTTAAATTATTGAAAATGAAAAATTAAATGATTAAATATAAAAATAGATGTTGCCGATTCGGTTCATAAACCTAATCAATACTTGAAAAGTGTTCGAAAATTTTAATTTACAAAATTTTATATTGACTCAATTATTTTGTTTTAATGGCAGATCAAACATACAAATTCTGTCTCAAAATATATATATATATATATATATATATATATATTATAGCATGCATTGAACTTATTGTTTACCTTCGTGAAGCAACATTATAACTTCATTGTTGAAGCAATTTAAAAAGACGATCATAATTATTTATTTTATTTGTTATATAAACATATTTTAAATAATAATAAAATGTTGTTAATTAAGTTTAAAATGTTAAACTTAACCTAGTACGATATTTTTGACATAGATAATTTAATTTTTCATCACTGATAAACAGCTTTTAATTATCAATGTTTTTATTCGTCCATAAGTTAAACTCATTTGAACATTTCTTTAAAAATAACGTGCAAAATAAGCACAAATGATTAAAAATAATTTCTGTCGGTTTTTATTATATGCGTCTTAATTTTTTATGTATATATTTAAAAGAATTATTTTTAAATTATATTCAGTTGGTTTTACTAAAACCTAAATCAAATCAAATATTTAATTAGTTAATGTTTGAGTACCTGTCTGAAAACTGAATAATTGTCTTCGTAACATTAAATTAAGATCATATTAAATTACATAGATGCACGGATAGAAATTAAACAATTTTAATATCGTGTTTAATACAAATACAAAATTCTAAATGAAATAAATGCTTAAAAGTATTGTAAGAAACCTCGTAATTTCAATTATTGGTCATTGTGTTTCATATTTATTTCTTGATTACGATTGATTTCATAAATTTCAGTAAAACCATTTGTTTTTAATTTTTGTCTGTACTTTATATTTTATGACAGCATATTAATTGAAAATGTTTTTGTTCATTATGCTCGTATATATCACATCAAATAGAATATGCAATTTGAATGGTTTGTAAGATCACGTATAAAACTATAAAATTTAAAGTTGAATCAAAAACTTTGCGAGAACCATGCACACTGATGTATACTATATAGATTAGTTTATAAAAAAAAAATACACATTAATCATTTGAAAAACGTAACACGTGAATGATTTTAAACTTTGATTTATTAATACAATACAAAATGAACATTAACCACTTAGATTTCTTTTGCAGTAGAGCTTCTATTATATTTGACTGCGCTTAGAGATACTTTGTTACATACTTGTTTAAACATTAAGTACCGAGATAAATATCGTTTACTAAGTTTATGGTTATTGTTTTTTGTGTCATGTTCTTTCTCATTTAAGACCAAATTAGAATAACTTTGATCTACTATTATTTTTTTTAATGCAATGTGCTCAATTTATTTAAATAATTTAATACAATTTAATTCAAAATATCTACAATCAATCATAATATACTTTTTAATATCATGTTTATTTAATTTAATTATTTATTTATTTATATTTATTTATTATATTAAAATATATCTATAAATTTTCTAGAAAATTATCTAATACATAGTTATTTAAACCCTTATATGCAGGGCTGTATTAGCGCTTAGGCACTACAGGCACTGTGCCTAGGGCCTTCGAACATTTTTGGGCCAACGAAAATATGTGACTACGATTCATATTATGCAAATTGGTAGAAAAAAAATTTTTTTTAAGGTGTTTGATAATTTATATTATATATGTTTTGGATAAAAATAAATTTTTTTTAACATTTGTTAAAACTTTTATCGTATAAAAATTTATAATAGATATCATATAAAAGTTTAGATTTGATTTTTATGTTGTAAATATTATTGATTTTAAAAGCTTAAAACTACATGAGATTCAGAACTTCCTCTCCCAAAGAGAAGGTTTCTTAACCATTTAAATACTGGATTACGGTCCTGCAAAGACTAGGGGCCTAGGGCCTAAGATAATGTTAATCCGGGCCTGCTTGTATGAACATCCGATATTGTCCAATACTAATTAGTGTACAATAAACAAAGCATATCATATTTTGCTCTCATTAGAGTAAATTCACAAATATTCAAATTAATAAATTAATTTAATTTATAATTTAATCCCCTATTGGGAATAAGTGAGGCAATACAAATCACAATACATATGTTATTCATTAATGATTATTGTCAAGTCTATATTTTAGTATAAAATATTAATATCACCCTATAAATATTAGAGAAATACATAGTGAAGTGGTGAATTGATAAAAAAATAAATCAGAATTTATTTTTTTTATTCGAAGACTTAAATTATAACTTATACATATTAATATGTATTGTATAATTGTATCAGCAAAAAATAAATTATGATTTTTTTTTTTTTTTTTTTTTTTTTTTTAATTAATTTAAACTAAATTAAATTTATAAAAATAAATAGTTTATTCATTAATTCAAGTTTTTAATATAGAATTTTTTACTTCAAAATTGTCTATATTTACCGGTAAATTGTTCAACTTAATTCGTTTCAATTTCCAGAATAGCTGCTTGGACCATAATTATCCAGTAAAACACAGCAAATTAATGGATCGTCTACAAGGTGTTTTTGAATTTGATGAATTCGAGATTTACGGTAGTGAATATTGTTGCATTTATACAAATATGTAAAATAAGTTGATGAATTTCAATTTAAGAATGGTTGTTCAACCGTAGAGCCTATCCTACCTGCTAAATGAACATAGCAAATCTGATCTGAAACCGCTGAGAAAGCTTTAATACATGGTAGGATTTGGTTATGTACTATGAAACCAACATCATTCTCATGTTTTCCATTATTAGATCCACTATTTAAGAGAGTTATATTATCTTTTTTATGATTTCCGTTGTTTGGCTACTTATCTCCTGTAGAACTAAAACGTCCATTTTATACATATTGTAAGCTTCGATTACATATTTCGATGCTCCTGGTTTGTTTAATGTTCTTATTTTCCAAGTTCCCAAACGTAGTCCATTTTTCGATTCCATTTGTTTTCCATGATTGATCCAGTTCCGAGGCTTTTTTTTATGGTTTCTTAACGATGATATTTTCACGAGGTCGAATTGTAAGTTTGACCCGCTCAACCCTCAACCTGGAGGATAAGACCACAGCGACTCTTTCAAGTTGTTGAGGTGGCTATTGCAGTACATCTTGCGATGTACTGGGTGATGTAGGTGCCATTATACGCCAATTAACTTATAATCGTAATTATTAAATTTATCATTGTTTTTTTTTTTTTTTTTGTATTGCAGTTAATTTTGTATAATTGTCCCATGTTAATGCTGTAAAGTTATAGTAGAGATACATATTTGTAGTCTACATGCATTGATGTAATAATGTGCAAATTAGTTGTTAAAATGTATTTTAATAAATCATTTATGAGGTTGAAATTTTTATAAAACTTAAAAAGGTACGAGTATTTATTCGTTCAGTTCATGAGCGTGGTAAAACGTTTATTATTCTTAATTATTTATATTAGAAACTGTATAATATAATTTTTAATGAAGCATTTCCATTACAATGAAGAGAATATTAAACAAATAAATACATTATTTATTTCATTAAAGATATTCAAAATATAATAAATTATGCACTTTTATTTTTTACCTTATTTAAATTATTTTTTAATCTCTTCCTAAAAAGTAATGTTAAATATATAAATATTTTTTGAAACAACCGTACCTACCATATTTCAATAAGCACAAAAGTGTTGTCTTTAAAAAAAAACCTCTTTTATTCTCAACGAATTTGTTTTGAATACCCTAAATCATTTATTTTTCGGTAGATATTTGATTCCATTAAAGTGTATGTATGTGTACTCCTGAAAAAAATAGAATTTTTGATTCAAATAGTTATTGTGTTTTGAACAATAAAACATGAGCAATACACAATGAGCAAAAGTTCAGAAGAATAGGAAACTTTAAATTTGTAAAAAGGATTGTATTTTATTGTTTGATATTGTGTTGGTTACATTTGTAATTTATCGTAGCGTTAACGATTTTATAGATTTAAAATTATCTATAAAAAAGAAATTTGGTAGTAATTATAAAAATAAATAGCAATCCATTGAAAACATTCGGTGAGATATAAAATTCTTCCACATAGTATAGTATATTAAGTAAATTTTTTACTAAATTTAAAATATGCAAATTTAAATACTTTATGATAAAAATGAAATATTTCACTATTGAATGTATTTATTTTAATTATTTATATATATTTTAATTTTATTTTAACGATAAAGCAGATTGATTATATTTATACACTTAAAATTATTATGCATAATATATATTAATAATGTTTTTTATATATAAAATCAAAATATATTTTACTTTCATTCAACTAGATATTTTTATTTAATTTCATTTAATATTTAACACTTTGTATCATATTTTTTAATTGAGCATAAATTGCATTCAATAGTATAAAAATAAAACAGAGAATGTTTGTTGAAATAATATTATTTTATTTTCATCTCAAACTGTTATTTATTTACTGTTTAAGTTCTGTTTCTATATTTTTTTAGTAGTGGTAAATACACTCTAAGACATAAATATGAGTTTCAAAATTATTTAGGATAAAACTACAACGTTACATTTTTTATTAGATTAATTGTAAAATGAGTATAGTATTGGTAAGAGTGCTGATTTCATCAAAATTGTACTTAAACTAATTAACAAGAATTTAATTCAAATAAACCAAACTTCACGATGGTAACTGCGATTTACAAAAATCGGATTTCATCTAATTACTAATTGTGGTTTTGGTAATCGTGGTTAGTTACACTATAACTTCAATTAATATCACAAGATACGATAATTTCCTTATCACAGCCACTGTGGCCTGTGATAAGCAGGTAATACCGAATAATACAAATCGATTTCAAAACAATGATACTAGTTAAATGTAACAAAATCAGTTTTACTTTGATATTATCAACATTATATTATGTTTATAATTTCGGTAAAATTATCGAAATATTTTGTCGAGTTTGCATAGTTATTTTGCTATGGATAAAAACAGCATATATTATAATATTACTTATTCGTATAGCCAACGTGTATTAGTAATGAGACAAAAATACAAAAAAACAAATTACCGGGAGTCGACTTTTGAGTACTCAAACATGTTTAAAGTTATTGATTTTTTTCTCTTTCCATAATTACTTTTTCGGATAGTAATTCTGTATTAAAAGTTTGACACGGAAACTTTATAGGTTGGGAATGGGGCACAGATCGTAATTAAGCTGGAAGGAAACTTAGAAATAAAGTTAAATTACGTGCCACATCCATATTATATATAGATACATTTATAAGTATGATTAGTAATTGTATGTTCTATGACTCAACATTTCTACTTAAGATCAGCTCTAAATAGTTTTACCTTATGTCTATATGATGTTACATTACAAAACAGTAACCTTTCATAAAAAGGTTTTTTTCAAGGCTACCAATCACACCATAAGCTTGGCAGATCAATGAGAGATAAAAACAAAGAATATCGGTAGTTTAGTTGAAAGAATACATAATTGACGGTCACAAAGAGAAACGATGGACAGGAAAAATGTATCTACGGATAAGACAGATCATCATCAATACGTAAACACCCAATCCATCTCGATATAAGTAATAACGGATGTGTAACAACAAGAAAAACTATATCGCTAGCAAACACACCAAGGTCGGCCACAACACAATGACAAGTTTGCTTGTCGGTATAGTAATATATATATATGTAGACCGAGCGCAGTCGACGAAAGACACCCACCCATTGTTTCAAATAACACTCTCCGAATAATAACCAAATCTCTTCAATTTTCTTAAACCTCACAATCCGTAACTCAGTAAAAATTAAAACAATCCAGAAAAACATAAAATCCAACACGCAAACTATATTTCTAAAAAACTTGAGCTCAAACTTCAAGCACATCTAAAAACTTGGACGCCCATCGCCCGAAACAACATATAGAAAAATAAAAAAAATACAGCCAGTAATATGGTCCAAAGAATAATCGATCAAAAATTATTAAAAATAACCAGTATCGAAGTTTAAAATCTCATCAACTTGAATAGGCACACGCCTCACAAGATAACAGGTTTGTAAACCGTCCTTCCGCAATAAAATGCGATGAAAAAGACACCGTTCCATATCCGTCTTCAACTGAGGCGTATTTAGGGGGGGGGGGGTGATATGGGTGTTAAAACACCCCCCCATCGACCGTATTTTATGGTATTTCAACAAATTTCAAATGTACAGTATAATTTGCATAAACCCTGTATATAACTTGTAGATTTTACATATACTGTCTTAATATAATAATTTTCATTAATATAATAATTTATATGAATACGTGGTATTTATTAATGTAATACGGGGGGAGGAAGATCCCCACTTATCATATGCTTATTACATTTTAAAACACCCCCGTTAAATGAATCCTGGATACGCCAATGGTCTTCAACATTTCTCTATTGCGAACAAATCAAAAACGAGAATAGAATATTAGAAGACCAGCACAATACCAGTGAACAACATCAAATATTGAAAGACGGCAGTACACCACCTTCACAACGGTAACCGAAGCAGCAAAAACAAAAGCCATATCGGAAATTATGACGAAATTATGACGTTTAAGTGACAACAGATAAGAACGGCGACGGATTATTTGACAACGATCGGAGGCGAACATCTACCCGTTTGCCGACCTCTGCGATATATCAGTTCCAACCGACTTAGTCCCGTAGTCCGCATTACAGACAACGTAACCGACGTCGGCACAATAATCAATTACCAGAGGCTGTACACGCGATTTTGTTACTGTAGCCTCGCCTTACGACCCAACGATCTACTATCGCGGTCTAAATTATAAAATTGTAACACCACACATCGGATTATTTGATCGCTGAGGAACTGAGTCAGCTAGCGTGTGGTCGACACTTATTTAAGTACCTCGACCACCACCCATAACATATACATTTATATGTATATGTTTTACACTACCTATTGTAAATATATCGTTTTGGATCTCCGCTTACTTCATCCGATTATTTGAGCATCGATGAAAAGGAACTGCGTCCTACATCTATTTATGTAAATACTCAATAATTATTATGACCAATATATAAGATAATAACTATCTAAAGGGAGTTATATTACTTATATTATTTCACGAGACGGCATAGTCCATTCAGTCCATAACGTATCAACGATTATAAATTTATTTTATTTTAAAATATATGCTGGCGCACAAATCCAATACACTTAACTTATTTTAATTTAATTTTTTTTTTTTTTTTGTTAAATCGTTAAACATTTGAAATTCGTCATTAATGATTATTTTTATGGTTATAATAATTTATACAAATAGTATAATACTACGAATGCATAAAATTAACAAACGCCCGAGAAGACCCAGCCATGTCCATTTAACTTCTATTGCAGAAATATGAATAAATCCTACACCACTTTATTTATTTGGTATATGTTTCGAATATTATGCAATAAAAATTACGAAACTTCTTGTTTTATGGTCGGTTGTATAGTTTATTTCACCACGCACCTTGCACATAATTATTGTTATTTTATAGTAAATGCCAAAATTGTACTTTTACCTAACATAATTAATACATCAGTATTTTGTCTGCATTGACCCTTTATTAAGAGCTTTAAAATAGCTTTATTGGGTTTATATTTGAAAACAATATTTAAGCAAACATTTATGATAAATGTGTATGCAAATAACTTAACACTGATTATCCTGTCAAAACGGTGTAATTAATATTTTTATAAGTACTTTTTTTTATACGTGATACTCTAAGTTTGACAGATGTTTTTTACTATCACCCTCATTATTGGTACTTCAAAACTTTAAGTTAAACCAAACTATATAAGTATTGCATTTTCAATATATGTTAAACTTATTAAAACTAAATCACTAGCTACATTAGGTGCAATAGGAAAAGTTCTAGTGAAGTTTTGGTGATTTGTACGCTACACGTTCAGAACACCGAGTTTTACTTACCACCTATTTAAAATGCACTGATTTGAAATAAATTACATAGCTTACAAGCCCACTATTGCTTATCGTTTTACTGTATTATTATAGTTATTGCTGATAACATAGATAGTTCAAAATAAATTAAGCGTTTCAAATTGTGAATAATTTTATGCATTTGAATAATATTAGGTACTTAATTCTTGAAAAGTTCTTTGAAGAAGTTTGGCATTCAATTATTATAATAATTGTAAATTTCTTCAAAGTCTGAAAAAGTAATGAATTGGTTTATTTCAATTGTTAATAATTATAAATTGAAATAAACCATTTCATTTAAATCATTGATCATATAGATATCAATTGTATCAATAATTCAATATGTATAATCAATGTTCATTAGTATTTTAATAATCATTATAATTATATTTTTTATTTCATGTTTTCAACGAAATTTGAAATCAAATTGAATGATATTGAAACTTTTAAGTTAACTAAATAAACCCAATATAACAATCTCAAAATTACATATGATAACTTTGTTGATAGGATCGTAACAATTTTTTTTTAAATTAAAATATAAGAAACTTATATTATATTAAATATTTACATGAATATCTATAAGCTACTTTTAAGTTGAAAAGCTTACTATTTAGTATAAATTATGAATTCAATGTTAATCGGTTTAAAATATGTTTTTCGTCACGTACGCTACAAACAGAATTAAATTAAATTTTTTAACTAGTGACTGTATAAAACACCGTATTTCACTGATTCATTGTGTTTAAAATTCAGTATTTAAAAGGCTGTGGTCAATATATAACGGAATAAAAAGAAAACTACGTTACGATTTCCTTTTTAGATCTGTACACTTACGACGACGATAACAGAAATAAAAGAATGAATTTCACGGGCCATTCGGTAAATAATTACACACAACGGACGATTTTATGTGAAATGAATACTAATAATTATTTTGAAAAATATTAATTTTAATTTTTTTTCAACAAAATTAGTGATAATCAGCGATTTAAATTTTAATTAAATATATAATAAATTACATTATATAATATTATATTCAATTACTATAATTAATATTGAATTTTTAAAGCTTTTATGATACAATAAATTAAACAAAGGTTTAATCGATTTCTGAATAAGATTTATTTTTTCTAATACATTTTATATGAGATAAACTAATTTAAATTTGAAGTTAAGATAATTACTTTTAGAGATCTGGGTAAATTTGCAAATCCGTTACAACCATTTAAATAATTTTAAATCATTCCATGCGATAACAAACTTAATAGAAAATAGCACTTTGTCTTTGAAGAATAATAAAAAAGAGGATTTTAATATAAGTTTTTTAAAATTGGATTAATGAAAAATCAAAACTCAACTATCAAAATTGATGACCGTAAAAGTTTTACAAATATCAGCCATTATGAGTCATTTATTAGAATTCTCATCGCTAATTTAACATAGTTTAAATTTTAAATGATAAAAATTGTGTACTTTTCATGAATTTGATTCATGAAAAAGCCAAAAGTACTCTAATTAAAATATTATTTTACGTTACATGATACATTCAGTTTAAATATTAAAATTAAAAAAAAAAAAATCATAAATTTTAATTTTCTTCTTTTTAAATATTCTCAAATATTAAATTCTTATTTAGTAACGTTTCTTGAATTGCTTTTAAAACAACCTTGAATAAATTATCATAAGTGAGCATCGATTAAATAATAATAGTAACTATTTTTATATAATGTTTCGTGATAAATGAACATTATATGATAATAATATGAATTCATAAAAATTATTACGACATTGTTTATTAAGTATGGCTTATTTCGAACATTACTTTTTTCTATTAGGGACAATATTCAAAATATCTAACCTATAATATTTATATAATATCATGTTAAAAAGCTAACGAATTTAATTTATCGTTAAATATATTTTATATATATATCGTAGCCACTTCGTGAAATTCGAAAATATTTCATGAAATGGTCACTTCGATTTAATATCGTGTAATTTTCTTCTCTATGTGATCGTTCACTTTGCGCACTGAAATACAACATGTATCATACACGTCAAGTTTGATTAGATTCATGATTAGTGATTTCAAGTATTTATTCTATACTTATTTATGACTTTTACAACATAATCTACACACCTGAATCATGAAGAGGAGCTTGAAGAAATGTACAACCAGTATGAAGAAAAAAACCTATAACAAGATATTCTTATACTGCAAAATGTGCAAAAGTGAATCCACAGATGTTTGTAATTTTTATAAAGTAAATAAAACAATATATGAGGAACGTAAAGGTGGGATCCAGATCAACAAAATGCTGCTTAAAAAATTCTACAGGTACTTAAATGTAGGTAAGTAAAAATATATCATAGGTACTGAATTAAATTAATAATTAAATTTTAGTATTTGATATAGGTTAGCGATTCCGTAATTCCAGTGTTGAAAATTAATGACTGCATCACAATTTCTGTTCAAAAAGTCAATAGAGAGTCATTTGACCCTGCTTACATGATTTCTGTCATTACTGAATAGGAAAATGAGATGCACCAAGATGGAACTATATATGGTCTTATCAAAATATGGTTTGATTCTGGAAATATGCAACATTTCACTGTAAATTATATTTTAGCCGAACAGGTTAACTAACAAAAATAATTAACCATGCGTGAAACTGTCCAAGATGTATCTGGAGATCAACGATTCAAAAGTTGTTCGTATAAAAGTGCTAGTCAAACCAAAATATGTGTTTGTTTTAAAAGTAGCTTAAAATGTAACGGTCGATGTCATTTAATTTTTCTTCTCTCTCTAATAAAAAAAAAATATTTATATTATCATTTATAAATTATATGATATAAATATACTATATACTATGCATAATAATTTAAGTTAAATTTAAATGGGTAGAATAAGTTACAGAAGTCATAAATAAGTACTTAATACATACTTGAAATCACTAATAATGAATTTCACCAAACTTGACATGTGTGATAAATATTATATTTCAGTACACAAAGTGAACAACTACATTATAAAATAAATTACATGATGTTATATTGGAGTGACCATTTAGGGAAATATTTTCGAATTTCACAAAGTATAAAAAATCAGTTTTCATTTCATGAAAATATCAATTTCACAATGTGGCTACGACATATAAAATACATTTACAATATTATAATATATTTAAATTTGTATTAAATAAATTTGCACATAAATAATATTGAAAGATTAATTATCATTATTTGAACATTTATAGTATTTATATATTTAATTTTAATAAATAATAAAATCATTTAAAAATAAATAAATAGTATATATTTTATTCGTACACTTAATATAGATTAAATGCATATACATAATAATAATATTGTATAGTTTCGATTATAATTTCAATTCAGGGTGTTGTAAATTTTAAGACTTGTGTTGTTTGTATAATACAATTTACCAACAATTTTGTCACGACGTTTCCAAATAGAAAACTAAATATTTAACTTTATTATAATTAATAACACTAATATTACCTTCAACAGAATACATTTTTCATTACATGTCTAAGTTATATTGTCATTCAAATGTTTTAAATGTTATATTGTATGATGTTCAATAATTCAAATTTTAAATTATGATCAAAACGTATTTTTCGTTTACGTTGACATATTGTTTTTTTTAATGCATGTTCGTTAAAAACTAATAACTTTTATGAGTTTTATGAAATATTACCAGCTAATTAAAAATTTGTTCCAAACCATACATTATTATTAAAAAAAACATTCTTTAAATTTTTAAAATGCATAAAAAATAATGGTCGAAAAATTACTAAAACCCTGTGTAAATATTGATACGAATAGAAGGTTTAACAAACTAGATTTTTTTATGAATATAATGTACATTTCTTGTTTAGCATTTTCAAACCAAAAAAGTTAAAGTGAATTTCGTGTTAAAGTGTTTTTTTTTTGTTTTTTCGTGTTTTTTAATCTATTGAAACATAGTGATGTATCTTACTCATATTATCTAAACGTGAAACACGCAATTTACAATTTATTACTTCCCCATAAAATATAATACTAATCTTCGCTATAGTAAGTTTCACGAAAAGTGGCACTCGACGGTAGTGCGTACGGTAAGCGTTCTTACTCAATATTTCTAAATTATCTATCAAGGAAATCCCGACGAATTTAAATTAATGATTAATGTTTTTTAAATTGTTTATTAAAATTTGATTTCAATTAAAAAAAAATAAATAAATAAAAAATGTCTATATACTCGTAATATAAAAATCATATGTTGTTCACGGAGCTACCTGACCATTTTAATAATCCCTGAATTTCCGAAAGAGTGACTCTATGAGCATCACCGTCGAATGTCTCTTTTCGTTAAACATATCATAGGATTCAAATTTGGATAATTATTTGTTATTGCTTTACAACTTATATTTTACGTCCTAAAAACATCTTTTATTGAACTCATTGCTTACAACGAGAACACTTCAATCATGACTTCCAATAAAAATCCAACTACAGTTTCCGGTATGATAAAAATACACCTTCATATTATCCATTTATGGACAAAACGGTAGTTCCACAAGTTCCATGACAAATATTAAACTCCTCTTCTGCTCTGAAGTAAAATACCTAGGCCTTATTTTAAATAAAAAACTAACCGGGAATCCTCATATTAAAAATAAACGTAAAGCTCTATTCGCCCATTTACATCTACTAATTGTGCCGCTTGCGATCTAAAATTAAGATCAATAACAAATCTTTAATTTATAAGTTCCTACTTAAATTACTATAGTCATACGGTATCTGTTCATGAAGGAACCGTAAAATCTTCCAATACCAATAAAAATCAAGCCTATCAATCCATCTGTCTCTGTCTACTTTCCTCTGAACCCTTTTACATAATAAACAGTGAACTTCTTTACTTTAAATCAAATCACCAAAATGTTTTATGTTGGATTCCACAGTAAACTCCAATTACACACTAACCCTATAATCAGTAAACTATCATCAAACACACTCCCTGAAAACCCACAACGTAAACTCAAAAGAAAACTGAGTAGGGACCTTTTGATTTAGCATTTCGCAATCATTAATACATGTGCTGGGTGTTAGGTACCACTGAGTAATTTTCCAACTCATATGAATCACCTATATTTTATATTCAACGTTTATAAAACCTTCTTATTGTATATACATGTTGTATAGATTGTAGATTCTTTCAATAAATTAAAAATATATATATATATACTAGTGAATACGACTGATACAATAAGAATATTACACTCGAAACCAATGTCTTTCCATCATGTTTTGTGTTTGGTTATCTTATCATGTGCAAAAAAATTAAATGATGGTTTGTATCTTTATTGAACTAATATTAATTTTGATAATTTATGAAGACCATACAATTGACACAATTATCAAGTTAAATTTTTCTAATGAAAGAAAATAATAAATTTAAAATAAAATTTATTTCTGATGTATGCCTGGTGAGGCAAAATGTGACCGACCTTTACATAATCAATCATTGTCTTTTTCTCATGCGGACCCTAAAAATTATACAGTAATGAATTAAAGGTCAGTACAATTATGAAGATACTATACACTTTTGGACCAGTAAATTTTTTCAAATATTAAAACTTACAGGATATCGAAAAACTTGTTAACAATATGAATCACTTAACGTCTATTAAAAAAGAAACCTTTTCGAGAACTTTGTTAAATAATTCAAATTGATGTATATTTTTGCATGGTGTATGGGAAAAATAAATAAAAGTTGCCTTCAATTTGGTAATAGTAAAAACCAAAATTCATACTTGCAGAACAAAGTTTATAAGAAATACTATTGTTGAGCGTTGGGTTTTCGTTGTTTATTATATCTATTCTGAAGATGTGAAGAAAATGGATCAACGAATCTAAAATTTAAATGAAACTGAATTCTAATAGCAAATTGTCTCATAAAAATGAATTATCCATATTTTTTTGAATTATTATACACATATGACATATAAATAATACACTAGAAATTATTTAATTAATAATTATAGTTATGTTAAGGTATTAAGCTAACTTAAAATTAAATACACATTATGTAAATACTCGTATTTATATGATTAATTATTTTTTCAAAATTAATTTTCCATCACTATTATGTAAAATAAATGAACACATTCATTAAATAAATGTATGTTTGGAGTCATGAACATTCGGTCTATTATGAAACTAAATTAATGTAATGTTAACAGATCCATTAATCTAATTTGATGTATTTAATAAAGATGTTCGTGGTATAAAATTATTTATAAACTTGATATCGAATATTAAACCAAGTACCGGGGAAGGACCGAGTAAAAATATAGTTTTACGTTGGGTATTGGGTAAAGGCCGGGTCTTCATTATTACATCGAGTACTATTGAGTAATTGCCAGATACCCGGAACACCTCTAATTTATATTCATTAAAAACAAAATAAAAGGAATTACATTACACTTCTTCATCATTGTCGATAAAATTCATATTTTGTAGTATTGATTGAATGAATAAAAAAAAAAAAAAAATGAAAGTTATTGATAAATTTCAAATTATAAACAGGCAACAAGCGAAGAACAACAGGAAAAGTGATGATAACATATGTGTCGTACGTTGTGACTGCTATTGATAGATGATGGCCAATAGGAGATAATGTGTTTTGACTTTAAATTGTCATAATATAATTTATTAATAAATACAGGATTTATTTTTCTAATTCATAAAATAAAACACCATTTATTCACAATAATAACCAATTATATCAAAGGCGGCCAAACTTTTTTCGGCCACGATTTACTAAAAATATACTTCACCTTTGAAGATCGACTTTCTTGGAAAAATGTTTTTATTATTAAATAATTATAACTATTAAGAAACATACTTGCTTAAAGTGTATATAAATATACAATTTAAGCATTATAAACTAATTACTAATTACTAAAAATAATATAATAATTTCTAAAATCTAAATACTTAAGACTAATTAACATATTAATATTTATTTTGTTGATCTGGGCATTGTTGAAGTGCACGTGGCCTAAAAAGAAATTCTAACATAATCGACTCTGATCCGCGATCGACCATTTGGCCGCCCATGAATTATATGAATTGGTTCGTTAATTACACCAAAATAAATTATAATTCGTAATTTAAAATTTTTTTTCTTTGTTTGAATTTTTCTTAAGTGTGCATATTTTTATGCACAGATTATCAGCCGGTTACTGAGTAGAGATCAAGTAAAAATGTATTTTAATAGGCCAAATACTGAGTATTAATCGGGTAAAAATACAGTATTATACCGAGTAGGTACCGGGTAAAGGCCGAGTGAAAATGTAATGTTATGTCGGGTACCGGGTAAGGGACGGGTAAGTCTTCATTATGACATCGAATACTCACCTATCGAGTAATTGACGAATACCCGGAACATCCCTAGTATTCAAATACGTTTATTAGATATTCAGAAGGAAGATACACAATAAATTAACAACATTATAGGACACAATTTATCTACGAGTAAAATAATTTAAAACTATTTTTTATAAAAAAAAAGTTATTAATTTGCATACACTTTATATTCATCTACTGCTGGTTCCAATTTCTTAAAGGGATGCTCGTATAACTCTTGGTATTTCAATTGAGACTGGTGAACTGGAAGCACCGTTGCCCAAAGTGTGATATACTAATAACTTGTCAATATTCTAAGACTTTACGAGGAAGGGGAAAACATTTCAAAACTTTATTATGTTAAGTGTGGCTTTATCTATTATTATAAAATGTTTCATTACATTATTAAAGTATTGAAATTTTGAAAATGTTTAATACAAACCAACATATAGTTTTAGTCACCTGTAATATGTTATCATATTATAATAATAATTTTAATAATTTTTTATTTATTTATTTTTTTTTTGAAAAACCCTGCATAAATTTAAAGATGAAACATACTTAATATATTAGCTAATTATAAATTAAGGAACAACTCATTCTTGAAACTTTGTAGCACTTCTATTACAAGACAATTATAAATATAATGATTATATTTTGAAAACTTTTCAAATTTAAATTATTGAAATGAGAATTTAACAGACATATTATATATATAAAAGAGCCAATATATATTTGGTTTATTAGTTTAATAACTTACTCGTAATTGATTTCATTATTTGGTATAAAAAAAGCGAAACAAAAATATTATAGAAATAGATATACTTTATAACTCACCACATATGTTTACCTATTACATTAACTTATAGAAATATTCGACAAATGGAAATTCGATATACCGAAATACTGAATACGTAAGTCCAATACTGAATGATCGGGACTGAAAAAAAAAATTCGACATACAGAAAGTTCGAGATACCGGTGTTTCACTGTATATTATAAATATTATGTTCCTCGCATCATCTTGACACATTAGTAAGACATTAAATTAAATCCAACTCCTCGTCATAATATTGGTCAACAGTTACTTTAACTTGTGTGAAAACTTTTTATACACATATATGGAAGTGTAAAACAATAAGGTTAATCATTTTACTTTATTTAACTTTAGTTAAACTTAAGTGTTGAAGTAGCATAAATTGTTCTACGAGTATATGTAAAACATTCAACTTGAAATATAAATCTAAATATTTGCCAATAACATATTGATAATTGTTGCAATATGAAAATCATCTAGGTAGGTATTTCAAAATAATTTAATTTGAGGTAAAATTACAGAAGCGTTAACCCAAACAGCTACATTTTGAATGTTTGATCTTATTTACTTAGAGCATAAAGTCTGATTATACCCAAAATTATTATGGAAATGTAAACAGAAAGGGATCTAACCCAGAAATGCCTCGTCTTTGATATTGGAAACGTAATTGCACACCAAATTTGGTGACAGACTAGAAGGTAGCTGTAACATAATCAGTTTACTAACTAGTCTCTATTTAGTTTATTATTTTTAACTTTCAAGGTCATACGCATCGAAAAAATCACGTTCTTTATTTGTAGTATTTAAAAAAAAACTTCAATAAATACAAGATTATAAAATATAAATATGAACTAAGAAAAATTGAAAACCATTGAAAATGACTATAATTACAGTTTCCAATACCATTTTTGATATCATTACTGAAAGGTAAAAAAGTATGAAAGCTGTTTTAAGAGAATATACCTAGATAAATAAATTATGAAGGACTAGATTTTAAGAATTAAATATTAAAAGATCGAGAAAATGTGATAGAAAATAAAAATGTCAGTGGTATATACATTTTAAATTTAAGCTAATCAACTTCACTAAAAATTTAACTATAAATAAATAATAACTTAAATTTTAAATTATATATCATTGTATACTATGAAATTTGAATATTTATAATAGAAATAATTATATACACATTATATAAATGTATAACATATTATTTAATGTATTAAACATACACACAGAATTAAAAAAACACATATAATAGCTTTACACCATTTTGCGCAAAATTCATGAAATAACTAAAAAATCGTAAGCAGACTAGTGAAGTGGTAATATATATATATAAATTCAGTATGCAGAAATGGAGACTTTAACTCGATCTTTTACAGTAAATTTTGAAGAGGTGAATTTTTGTATAAAAATGTTATTTAAAAAAAAACGACCAAATCTAATTTTCAAAAAAGATGCTCCTAACACTTGAAATATTTGATTAGTAAATATTTTTGGAATAAAAGTATCAACAATTGAAATTTTTCAATTATATATGTACTATATGTCGACCAAAGTCTACTAGATTCAAATTAATTTTATCACTACAGAAAGTATCATAAAGATTAAAATGTATACATTTATTTATAATATAAAATAATATTAGGTAATGTATGTATTTTTGTAGATACAATTTAGTTATATGAAAAGATAGATATGCGTTAGTACAATACAACCATATATAAGCTTAGTAAAAATAAAATATGTATATTTGTATATTTTAAATTTTTAACAACTGTGAGTTGTTAATACAATAAATCTTTGAAATAGGCACTTCGACAAATAACATACACTCATATATTATGTAACATATTCAGTAAAAACGTTGAAAAGTACTTTATTTAATTTAATTCATGAATACGTATACAATGTATAATATATACATCGAATACCGTCTAAAACGAATATAAAAATATTAACTATTCTATGATAAAAAAAACTTTACATTTTGTCTCAATTATACCCTCCTGATATATTGTTTGTTTTTATACTTAAATCAAATTCCACGAGGGTGAATTATTAATATTTTTATATTTTTTTTAGTGATTTTTTGGGTAAACACATGCCAATATTGTTTAATTCAGGATTAAAAATGCCATCATCGATATACATTTGAAATACTTCAAAACTAAACCTGACGTTCATAACAAAGGTAATTTTTTATATTTGGCTAGAGGTTTTAAGGTTTTCACTAAAAAACTTCTCTTTTCTTTGTCGAAAAATAAAAAATAAAAATTTAACTGACGCTTGCCGTAAAAAGAGTTTTACATTACTGACACGGATGGTAAAAAAATACAATAAAGAAGATTTGCTAACGAACGATCATGAATCTCAACGTTATTAAAATATTCGTTATTGTAAAAGAACGATTTTATCCAATAAACGCAGTAACGTGTATTGCATGAATTAATAGTTATTATTATCATGAAAAAAATTAATTAAAATTGAATCTATAACTTCTTGTTAAGAACCCCGTATTTTTGCGAATCCAATATAAATATAAATCAATCATAAGATGAATACATATTTTTCATGTACATACATTAAACTGTCATTTACTAACACAGCTATCACGAAAATATCCACTATTTTTATCAAACATACAATAAATAAATAGCTATGTATACAATGAACTCCACTAAAAGTCATCACTTATATTTGTATTTTATAAATGTTATTATTAAACGCAATCTGAAAATGTTTGATAGAAATAATAACTGTTGTGACATTTACAGTTCGTATCCCATATAAGCGCTGAAAGCTTATGGTCTTAATAGAGTTCAATAAAAAACAATTTTCTTGAAAATATTGCTCATATATTTTCGTTTAACGTTTCCTTAATATAGATTTTCGTTTACAATGGTTTTTATAAATATATTTCTTATTTAAACATGCAAGTATATCATTATCACGCATTTGTTGTTTGAAATTTGTAAAAATATAAAGACTCAAAATAATTTGTTACCAATATATTATCATATTATCTAGGCAATCACTCAACACGTAACAGAAATATTGATTTATTAATTTGAGTTGTATCCAAATTTTAATAAAATTTTATTTAAAAACTAAAAATTTTAATAATTCGATATTCCTCGCAGCAATTCTAATTGCACTATTTTATCTTTCACCTAAAAGAGTGAATCGAATTGAGTAAATAAAATCTATAATTGGATTTTCAATTTAAAATATATTATATTTTGAAGACTCAGAGATAAACGATATTGTACTCATACATTATAGCTGAAGAATTGTATTTTTAAAATACTAAATGTGCTGTTTAAGTTTTTTATAGCATAAATATTGACCAAAAATTGGATGCGTAGACAGTACTTTAAGTACAAAACATTGATTTTAACACGAAAATCAAGCTTTTTTAAATTATAGTAAACACAAATTTTCTACGGTTGTTATATTATACATAATCATTTTAACATAATCTAACTTGTTATAGTACATCTAAAAATAAAGAACACTGACTATAATTTAACAAGACATAATTTTATATTACATCTTTTTTTATAAGAAAAAATGAAACACATAAGTGATGTAAATACGTATATATTTTAATGTATTTTTCGTTTCGCATATAAATTAATTTCCATAAATATTAATTTAAACTAAAATAATCCTAAATGTTACTCCAGGAAAAACTATATGGTCTATTTTCCAAAGCATAATAGAAAACCAAATAACCCTTAATATACTACTCAAAACACCTTCAGGCATAAATTCAGCTGTACTATCCTTAACGTCGAAAATTCAAAAAAAACAGCACTTCACTCCTCTATACTCAACACAACTTCTTTTAAATCTAATCAACTACCACAACACATCTCTCATTTAATTATTGAAAGAAAACATACTCGCTTCAGATGGCAGAGAACACTCTTACCTAATGACAAAAAAATATACAACAACCTTGCCTCATCCCCAAAAAACACTTTGCGAAAATTCAACGCTGACAACTCCCATAAATACTTAAGCTCCCTCACCACATCCAATAATTCACTATGGAAAGCAACTTAAAATATACTACAAAAAAAAAAAAATGTAATATCTCCTCTACGCTATCCGGAAAATACCGTTGGCAACTTAGTTAAAGAAAATGTATTTGTCTCTGATTTATAATCCAGATTCACCCTGACTTATGCGACATAGCTAACTTATCACTAGTAGAATATACCCTGTACCAAGCCTTCCCGATGTCACTGCCAACCCAGCATGCACCCCTTTCTGAAATACAATTTATCATTAAAAAATCTCCTGGACACGATCTAATAACAAATCACATCATTAAACAATTATCAAAAAAAAAAAAAAGTAATCTTCGAACTTTAACACATAATCAAAAACCATCTTACACCTATCCTACATACCTCTTTCATGGAAGCATTCAATAATAGTACTAACACTTAAGCCAGAAAAACCTCCTAACCTTCCTTCATCATACCACTCAATCAGTCTTCTTCCTTCTCTTTCAAAATTAGGCTACAAATATAAAAAACAAAAGATCCTCCCTCAACCTGAAACTTAACAAATTTTGACAATTATTCCGTACTATTAGTCCGACTTTCTTGATAATAAAATTCTCATATATAAACAAATCATTCAACCCTCAATATAAATCATTCAACTATGATGAACAACAAAAAAATCCAACCTGAACAAACTACAAGTTTTTCAATCTATAAGCCTCCGACTCCTTACAAATTCTCCATGGTATGTCAGTAATTTCATGCTTCATAAAAATCTAAAAATTCCAACTCTCCCCACTCAAGCATCTAGACCAGAGCTTAAATCAAAATAATATATATTGTTATAATATATATTGCTTACCGTTATGGGACATTTAAACATTATAAGCAATTGAGTGTTTATCGTTATAAATAATTTAAACGTTATTCAATTTAAGCGTTTTAACATTATACAAATTTAAACGTTTATAACATTTTCCGTTTACGGTTATTGACATTTAAAACGTTATGAAAAATTTAACGTTTTGCGTTATTTAAATAAGGGTAAAATTTGGAACATTTTCAAATGTAGTATTAGCAATCAATGCTATGTAAAATGACATTGCATATTTTGAATATTATATTATATACGAGTATATATTACCTTTAATGATATTTGCTTTTTGTAATTATCATAACTTATAAAAGAAGCAATAGTATTTGTTGTACAACAACAATAAAATACACATACCTCGTAAAAATATGTACTTATTGTCAATTTATAACTTATTCGTGGTGTATTTCTAATGTTTCATCGGTGTTCACCGATATTTTATTTTGATGAGGCAAGCCATATGGGTTCCCCGCCGACAATATCCGACGTAATTTCAGAAAGCATATTTATAAACTATAATTGGTAATACTTATTTATATTTTATTAGTTGATAAATGTATTATTGTTTTAAAAATCCTTTTACGTTTATTTTATTAAGATTACCTAGAAATTTAAGTTAGTTTTACAAAAATAACTATGTTCCAAATCTATTTTACTGATAGTTAAAAATATTTTTCCATGATAATTTCTATTATTATTTAATCGTTAATTGTTTTCTGTTACGTTATTCGATATTAATTGTAATCGTTTTTCGTTTCTGTTTCGTTATCCGTTTTCAATCGTTTATCGTTTACCGATATGTTATCCGTTAGCTATCCAGTTTCATCGTTTAACGTTTACTTATACGTAAATTATTCGTAAATTATCGGTTATCGATTTCAATCGGTTTTTTAATAGATTAACGTTATACTCATAACATTATAAAAAACGTTTTGGTTCCCTGATCTAGACTTTACAAAAAATTTCATAAAAATGCTTTTAACTATAGGTACTAATACTCTCATCGCTGATCACTCCATCTTCACACTACCCAACAACCAAACCTGTCGACTAAAAGGAAATTGGCCACGTGACATACAAATAAATTCTAAACTCTTTACGAAATAGTGTCACTAATGCTGGTAGATCAAAATGCTGGAAAATTTCCAGAAAAATTCGGGAAAATTTCGGGAAAAAACGGTTTTCTCCAAAAACCATTTTTTCTAGAAATTTTAAATGAAAGTCAATTTTCCCAATTTTTCTGAAAAAAACAGGTTTTTTCAAGTTTTTTTCGGAAAACCTTTTTTTTGATTTGAAAATTTTGATCAATAGTCATTCCATTCCAACACGCCACCACGTCTAGTATATAACTCATCAAAATTGCTTATTGAAAAAAACATTAAAAATTGTATATTTTATCGTTTATAATAATTTAAAAATATAAAAAAATATATATATTAAGTTTATTTAAGTTAAAAAAAAAAATTGTTTTGTTCACAAATTAAATAGTTGCTGTCGAGTCATTCGATGCATGTATAATACAGCAGTGGCGTAGCCAAGGGGGAGGGGCTAAGGGGGCTATAGCTTCCCCCATGGGCCGTGTTTATATGTATAATGTATCTTGACTATTTAATAGAATCAACGCTCGTTTTAATCAAAAGCATATTGATGTTATGCCACTTGAAGGACTTATTCCGGCCAATTTAAATATGTATGACGATAAAAATATTATAAAAGCTGCTAAAATATATGTCCAAGATCTCCATGATGATACCTCATCTACAATCAGAGCTGACCTGTTCATATGGAGGCAACAACGGAGTCAAAATACTATTCCAAAACCGAATTCTGCTCTTGATTTACTCTCTCATCGCACCAATCTTCGACCTAACATTAAAATACTTTTACAATTATTCGCCACGTTACCAGTTACCTCTTTCACTCCGGAAAGAACGTTTTCAGCACTTAATTGCTTAAAATTTTTTTTAAAAAGCACCATGTCAGAAAACAGACTGAATGGGTTAGCTATGGCTAATATAAATAAAAAAGAGCAATTCGATGAAAGTGAAACAATAACTGAATTTGCCAGAAATTCGCCCAAGAGAATGCAGCTGTCAGAGTGGAGCAAGTAACTTAACACTCAAACCAAAATTATTATTATTATTATAAATTACTAGCTGACCCGACAAACGTTGTTTTATCATATAAATTATTTCTAGAGAATATTTTGCTAGAAAAAAATAACTAATTAAATATAGGCATGTAAGAATGTGGGTAAGGATAAGGATGTAAGGAAGAGATATGGATTGCGAATGATGAATGGTGACGAAATATAAAAATGAAAAAACATCATACATTTATTTTTTTAATAATTTATTAAAATTGATCCATTAAAATTATATATATCGCTAATTATGACAATATAAGTAAAAAAACAATATCTATCCCTTAATGCAACAGAGTGTACAATATTTTTTGTTATTCCATCTTTCGTCAACACAAACTGGATGGCTCGAGAGCACACCACACAAAATTATCCGTGTGAAAAATATGATGTTCTCAAATCTAAGCTACAGACATTATTTGGCTTTGAAACTTATTGATAGTCATTGCAAATGCCAATCTAATTGGAAATTTAAGGCGTTTAAATTGTATTGGCACATCTGTGGGTATAATAGAGATTCGCGGTAATAATATATTTTCACCTCGGAATTTGCCATTTAAAATTATGGCTTCGATAACATTTTTCATTAATTTTTTAACAACTTATCGCGTGTCGTTGTACAACCGAGGTAGATCAAACTATGAAGCAAAATAACCGGAGAACAAACCTTCAATTGTAAATTATGCGGTGGCATGCCTGGTAAGTTCAATGAGTTTATAAACTCTGTTAGATAATTTACTGCTTCAGTAGCATAGCAAACTATATCTATAGATTTGTATGACACCATGTCTCCTGGTAATAAATGTTTATCTTGAGATTCAATTCGTTGACGTCCACATTTTTTACTACTAAAATTCCCCTTTCTGCCAGCCACTCATGATTTGTGTATTGTCTGTGTACATTGGAAAATATCTAGTCAATGAGAGCATCTTGCGAATAAATGATTGTGCAGAAATCGGTCGGTAATTTTATACATTCCGTTTCATCTGTAGTAACTTTTCCATCTCCAATATCTAACAATTGTTTTGAGAATTTTCTGCACGCAGCTTTTTTGATTAAATCGCAAGTATCAAAATCGTTTGCTCTCTATCTTTACATACATTTCGACCATGAATTGTTGACGAAGCTCATAATATCGTAGAATAATTTTTTCCTGATCACGTTTAATCATCAACCGATATGCATAATAATTTTTCAAACTAACATTCTTATTTGTTTTGACACCTGATGCGGGATCTTTTTTTGTTTAATATTTATGCAATACCCGTCATTTACTATCAAAAATAAAATTAATAGTTTTTAAATAGTTTTTTTTTATAGTTTTTAACAGTTTTTTAATAGTTTTATTTAATAATTCATTTTCAATTGTGCATTTATCGACTGGGTCAAAAATTATTAAATTAAACTATGATTTATTAAACAATAGCACTTTTCCAAAAAAAATTTTCATAAAAACCTTCTCCTGGCAATTACAAACAATTCAAAAAAAATTGAGCTAAATTGGCCCAGCCGTTCTCAATTGATGAAATGTTATCCATTTATATATATATATATATATATA